>NC_072768.1:9971993-10272921 GCF_022539595.1 Amphiprion ocellaris
TTTTTTTTTTTCAAAGAAAACCTTTCTGGAGTGTTTTTCACGGCCTCCTTTACATTATTTCATCATATGGCACGTTTTTATAACATGTTAAAAAATCACATATTTTGTTGACATAGTATACTATGGCATTTTTTTGCGCAAAAATTCATGATTTTTTTTCAAAGAAAACCTTTCTGGAGTGTTTTTCACAGCCTCCTTTACATTATTTCATCATATGGCACGTTTTTACAACATGTTGAAAAATGGCATTTTATTTTCGACATAGTATACTATGGCATTTTTTTGCGCCAAAATTCATGATGATTTTTTTCAAAGAAAATCTTTCTGGAGTGTTTTTCACGGCCTCCTTTACATTATTTCATTATATGGCACATTTTTACATGTTGAAAAATCTCATTTTTTTTTTGACATAGTATACTATGGGGGTTTTTTGCGCCAAAATTCATGATGATTTTTTTTTTTTTTTCAAAGAAAACCTTTCTGGAGTGTTTTTCACAGCCTGCTTTAGATTATTTCATCATATGGCATGTTTTTACAACATGTTGAAAATTCGCATTTTTTTTTCGACATAGTATACTATGGCGTTTTTTTGCGCCAAAATTCATGATGATTTTTTTTTTCAAAGAAAAGCTTACCATAGTGTTTTTCAAGGCCTACTTTACATTATTTCATCATATGGCACATTTTTACAACATGTTGAAAAATCGAATTTTTTTTTGACATAGTATACTATGGCATTTTTTTGCGCAAAAATTCATGATTTTTTTTCAAAGAAAACTTTTCTGGAGTGTTTTTTGCAGCCTGCTTTACATTATTTCATCATATGGCACGTTTTTACAACATGTTGAAAGATCGCATTTTTTTTCGACATAGTATACTATGGCGTTTTTTTTGCGCCAAAATTCATGATGATTTTTTTTTCAAAGAAAACCTTTCTGGAGTGTTTTTCACAGCCTCCTTTACATTATTTCATCATATGGCACGTTTTTACAACATGTTGAAAAATGGCATTTTATTTTCGACATAGTATACTATGGCATTTTTTTGCGCCAAAATTCATGATGATTTTTTTCAAAGAAAATCTTTCTGGAGTGTTTTTCACGGCCTCCTTTACATTATTTCATTATATGGCACGTTTTTACATGTTGAAAAATCTCTTTTTTTTTTTTTGACATAGTATACTATGGGGGTTTTTTGCGCCAAAATTCATGATGATTTTTTTTTTTCAAAGAAAACCTTTCTGGAGTGTTTTTCACAGCCTGCTTTACATTATTTTGTCATATGGCATGTTTTTACAACATGTTGAAAATTCGCATTTTTTTTTCGACATAGTATACTATGGCGTTTTTTTGCGCCAAAATTCATGATGATTTTTTTTTCAAAGAAAAGCTTACCATAGTGTTTTTCAAGGCCTACTTTACATTATTTCATCATATGGCACATTTTTACAACATGTTGAAAAATCGCATTTTTTTTTGACATAGTATACTATGGCGTTTTTTTGCGCCAAAATTCATGATTTTTTTTTCAAAGAAAACCTTACCATAGTGTTTTTCACGGCCTCCTCTACATTATTTCATCATATGGCACGTTTTTATGACATGTTAAAAAAATCACATATTTTGTTGACATAGTATACTATGGCATTTTTTTGCGCCAAAATTCATTTTTTTTTTCAAACAAAACCTTTCTGGAGTTTTTTTCGCAGCCTGTTTTACATTATTTCATCGTATGGCATTTTTTAAGAACATGTTGAAAAATCGCATGTTTTTTTCGACATAGTATACTATGGCGTTTTTTTTGCGCCAAAATTCATGATGATGTTTTTTTCAAAGAAAACCTTTCTGGAGTGCTTTTCACGGCCTACTTTACATTATTTCATCACATGGCACGTTTTTACAACATGTTAAAAAAATCACATTTTTTAGTCGACATAGTATACTATGGCGTTTTTTTTTGCGCCAAAATTCATGATTTTTTTTTCAAAGAAAACTTTACCATAGTGTTTTTCACGGCCTCGTTTACATTATTTCATCATATGGCATGTTTTTAACAACATGTCGAAAAATGGCATTTTTTTTCGACATAGTATACTATGGCGTTTTTTTGGCGCCAAAATTCATGATGATGTTTTTTTCAAAGAAAACCTTTCTGGAGTGCTTTTCACGGCCTACTTTACATTATTTCATCACATGGCACGTTTTTACAACATGTTAAAAAAATCACATTTTTTAGTCGACATAGTATACTATGGCGTTTTTTTTTGCGCCAAAATTCATGATTTTTTTTTCAAAGAAAACTTTACCATAGTGTTTTTCACGGCCTCGTTTACATTATTTCATCATATGGCATGTTTTTAACAACATGTCGAAAAATGGCATTTTTTTTCGACATAGTATACTATGGCGTTTTTTTGGCGCCAAAATTCATGATGATTTTTTTTTCAAAGAAAACCTTTCTGGAGTGTTTTTCACGGCCTCCTTTACATTATTTCATTATATGGCACGTTTTTACAACATGTTGAAAAATTGCAATTTTTTTGTCAACATAGTATACTACGTTTTAAGAGCAACATGCTATACCATGACATTTTTTGGGCGACATGTTATACTATGACGTTTTTAGAACGACACGCTATACTATGACGTTTTTAGAACGACATGCTATACAATGATGTTTTTTTGGATCAAAGGCTATACTATGGCATTTTTTGGGCGACATGCTACACTATGACGTTTTTTGAGCCGCATGCTACACTATCACGTTTTTTGGGCAACATGCTATACTATGACGTTTTTTGGGCGACATGCTATACTATGACATTTTTAGAGTGACATGCTATACTATGACATTTTTTGGACCAAAGGCTATACTATGACATTTTTAGAGCGACATGCTATACTATGACGTTTTTTGGATGACATGCTAGACTATGACGTTTCAAGAGCGACATGCTATACAATGACGTTTTTTGGACGACATGCTATACTCTGACGTTTTAAGAGCGACATGCTATACGATGATGTTTTAAGAGCGACATGCTATACGATGACTTTTTTGGACGACATGCTGTACTATGACGTTTTTAGAGCGACATGCTATACTATGACGTTTTTTGAGCCACATGCTATACTATGACGTTTTTTTGGCGACATGCTATACTGACGTTTTTTGGGCGACATGCTATGCTGCGACGTTTTTTGGACCAAAGGCTATACAATGACATTTTTAGAGCGACATGCTATGCTATGATGTTTTTGAGCCACATGCTATACTATGACTTTTTTGGGGGACATGCTATACTATGATGTTTTTAGAGTGACATGCTATACTATGACGTTTTTAGAGCGACATGCTATACTATGACGTTTTTTTGGACCAAAGACTATACCATGACGTTTTTTGGGTGACATGCTATACCATGACATTTTGTTGAACGACATGCTGTACTATGAGGTTTTTAGAGCGACAATGCTATACTATGACTTTTTTGGGCGACATGTTATACTATGACGTTTTTAGAGCGACATGCTATACAATGACGTTTTTTGAGCGACATGCTATACAATGATGTTTTTTGAGCGACATGCTATACTATGACGTTTTTTGAGCAACATGCTATACTATGACGTTTTTTGGACCACAGGCTATACTATAACGTTTTTTGAGCGACATGCTATACTATGATGTTTTTAGACCAAAGGCTATACTATGACACTTTCAGAGCGACATGCTATACTATGACATTTTCAGAGCGACATGGTATACTATAATGTTTTTAGAGCGACATGCTATAATATGACGTTTGTTGGACCAAAGGCTGTACTATGACAATTTTAGAGGGACATGCTATCCTATGACGTTTTTAGAGCGACATGCTATACTATGATGCTTGTTGGGCGACACTCTATACTATCGGCTTTTTAAATTGACATATTACTATGACTTTTTTTGTTTTAAGTTTTTTTTGTTGTTTTTTAGCAACATATTATAAGAATTTGAACAGTTGTAAAAATTACTATACTTTTACTTGTGCAATGAAATATTATTCTATGGCATTTTTTAGATGACATATTATACTCTGATGTTTTCTTGAATAACATACTATTTTGACAACATACTGCACTATGACATTTTTTGAACCACATATCATACATGACAATTTTAGGCAACATCCTATCATTTTGCACTTTTTGAACCACATAATAATCAGTTGGGTTTTTTTGCCGACATGCTATACTATGAACTACAGGCCATACTATGTTATTCTTGAAAAGTATACTATACTTTGACATTTTCTGAACTACATCCTATACTATGGCATTATACAGAGTGCTTTGGTTACATGCTGATTTATAATCTCGATTTTTTTTCTGTTTTGTTTTTTGAGGGGATTACCACAGACGTGACCGTGAACACCGTTGACACCCACCCGAGGGAGACGCTGCCTAAGATCTCAAGGCTGCTTGGTCGTGGTCTTTCTGGTCCTGCTCCAGAACGCCTTCATCAACTACGTCTTCTTTTGAAGAGGCCCTCAGATGCTGCAATCTCTGACCTTAAGGAGGAACTGCTACTTTCACTCTGTAACGAGACGGCGGTTATTTTAAAGACCCAGCTCCTGGCGGCTTTGAGTGAAAGTTTAACACCCATCAAAACAGAACTACAGACAGTTAAATCTGAGCTGTCGGTCAGTATTTCAAACATCAAGTCTGACCCGGCTGCCCTAAAGCACGCTGTAGATGAAACGGAAACTTCACTCTCCACATCACCGATGACATCGTCACACTCCAAAGCAAAACACCTGTCTGCTGAACTTTTAAACGTGTACAATTAATGTGAAGAATGTGAGCAGCAGCAGCCTGTGAGCAGCGGAACAGATGTGATCAGAAAGAAGTCATTTTCTTTTTTCTTTTCTTTCTGGTTGACTTGATGCTGTCAGATGCAGATGTTGGAGCTGATTCTGATCTTTCAGGATAAAAAGCTGCTTTTCCTTCACAGATTTTTCAGGATATTATTCTCTCAGGCTTTCTCTGCTATTTATATTTTTATTATTTGTGATTATTTCATTATTTCTTTATTGTAAAAATAAAGTTTGAGGCATAAAGACTTATTTAGTTATCTTAATCCTGAAATCTTTGATGTAGCAGAACTAAACTTCGATTTTCCTTCTTGTACTTCTGATACTAGAACTAAACGTATCTTCAACACGGATCATCTGGTTTTAATCAATCAGCAGCAACATCACAACAACAAATGAGACAATTTTCAACAAATTAATGAAACTGATGTCATTTAAAACTATCAGAGTCTGTTTTAGTGTCAAATTAAAGCTGATTACTGACAACTAGAACATTAATGTTACTGTTTTAATCACATTTAAGTTTCCTGAACGTTACATTAATGTCAACCAGCCAGTTTTATGAACTTTGCACTTTTTAAACTTTATTTTTTAAGCCACTTTATACTGCATTGTCTCACAGTGTGTCAATACTGTACTATTTAATCCTCATTTCTCACCCCTGTACATATTGTAAATATTATTACTACTGTTCTATTATTATTTTATTTCTATTACTACGTCTATTGCTACATAAGCTGCTGTAACAATGTGAATTTCCCCTGGCATGGGGAGAAATAAAGGACTTATCTATCTTATCTTAATGAACCACATTACAGGAACAGAACACGCTTCAGCTGTTTACATGAAACTCAACACATTAGCTTGATGCTACGTTAACTGAGCAGCTAGCTCGGTTAGCATCGCTAACATTAAAGCTAATATTTACTATGCTAACTTTCTTCTCTGGTCAACACACACTGAAACAAACTCCACCAACATCTGGAGTGCATGGCACACATTACATCTGACACTAAAGTTGTATATAAAGTGCATTAAAAGCGGCACCGATACGAAAATAAACATTTACTTACCGAACTATCAGAGTCCTTTCAGTGTCTGCTGGTAGAATCAGCCGAAGGTAGAAAACTGGTTAAAACAAGCCAACGGGCAGGAAAACTGTCTGTGGAAAATGTTCTGCAGTTATTATATCAGAATTAATCCAAATGAGGAGAGCAGAGTCTCTGCTTCCTCCTCCATAGGACCTGTCAATCATTCCAGACCGGACTGTCAATCAAGTAGTCCCGCCCCCTGGCTTCGCAAAACTTTAGCGCTCTATAAAAAATTCAATATTGATTTATTTTAGGATCGGCCACCTGATCTCTCATTTTGACCATGAACACTAACGAAAAAAATGTATGTACAGTCTATGCACCGTACTCTGTTTGGCTCCACACTTGCTGATGACCACTTCCGGTCTCAGAAAATGGAAAAAACGGACCTTTTTCGTTTCTGTCTCTTGCTGATTTTACTTTCTTGTTATTCTAAATATAAAACGAAAATCAAGGCATTTTTAAAAAAAAATCGTATATCCCTTTTTGATCATGAAAAGGAAAAACGCCTTGTATTTCAATTTTAATTTTTGTATTTTAAAACGAAAATCAAATAACCACTCGTTTTTTGTTTTTCAATACCCGTTTCAGAACGGAAAATCCAATTACCAGATCCGTACACGGACCATTTATCTTGGCCAGTGTGACTTTTTTTGTTCGTTTGTTATTTTGTAAAGTTTGATCTCTCTTACTCATACTGTTATCATTTGGTTGTCAGTGCATAATGTTACTCTTTCAGACAGCACCTAAACGCACCACAACATCTGTCAGGAGCTGGGACGCGCCTGGGACGCTCCTCTGATGCATTAGGACCCGCCCTCCTCCTCCTGCACTTGTCAAAGGCCACCGCTCGCAAATTACATCACAGTTGCGCCCACAGACGCACACGCAAATGACACCGGGACATCCCGTCTCCTGAACAATTCACCAAACACGCTTTGATTTGCTTTGAAAAATCACTTTTTTTTTACTGTTAGATGCAACGATGCTTCCTTTCAAGAGGACTTTTGAGACCGAGAAACACCAGCTGCAGGAGCTCAACAGCAGACTTGCCCAGTATCTGTCCAGGACGAAGCAGCTGGAGCAAGAAAATGCGCGTCTCATCGCGGAGATCAATCAACTCAGACAGGTGAGGACCGCTGATCGGGAACATAACTACAAAGCTGAGATGCAGGATCTGCGGAGAATGGTGGGGCAGCTGTCGTTGGAGAAGTCGCAGGCGGAGATGGAGAGGGAGAAGATATGGCGAGAGTTGCAGATGGTCCAGTCTCTGTGCAGCGAGCAGACCGATGTGTGCAGGGACATCAGCGGGGAGCTCAAGGGCTGCGAGAAGGAGCTCCAACACGCACACAAGACCAACAGCGAACTCCAGCAGCGGCTGTTTCAACTGGAGAACGAGTACCGACGCTTGGAGGATGCGCACAGGCAAGAAACGAGCCAACTCCGGCACCAGGTGGAGTCCCGGGTGGTTCCCCTCATCACGCAAACTTACCGCGGCCCTCCGGTGGTCTCCATGGAGGAGGTGCAAGAGTACGCTAGAGGTCTGTCCCAGGGATGGATCGAGACCTTTGATATGTACCAGCAGAAGGTGGAGGAGATGGAGCAGTCGATCAAAGCGGACCAGGCCAGGCTGAGCGACCTGCAGAGGGAGAAGATGCTGTACGCGTGTGAGTTGGACAAAATGCGCAAAGAGGCGGAAAGACAAGGACAGATTCAAGTGCGTCTCGAGGAGCAGCTGATGAACATGCACGAAAAATTCCGGGTGGACTTCAGTGAATATCAGGTGAGGACAAATGCATTAAGAAAGAGCAGAGCGGAGGAGGTGTGTATTAATGTTTCAAAGAGACCAAAGTGAAGATTTAACCACATTTAATGTTAAAAATCAGAAAATATTGACAGAATAATCTCCTTTTCATTCCACTGAGGCACAGGAGAAGGGCGAGGCTAGTCCCTCTCCCCCTGCCACACCCACTGTCCCTTAAAGGCACTGGTGCAGCTGCAGCACTGAAAAGCTGCAGCAAATGAATTGACATGGATCATACTGATTCTTAAGCCCAAAAACTATCACATCCTCAATCTATTTCTAGGTTTAGATTTATGACTACCTTTGTGGCGTGCATCCTAACACATGGGATAGATTCTCCTCAGTACATAATGACCAGCATGAAGTGGTGCCTGGCAGGTTTGTGCTCCCCTAGCTGTCCAAAGCATGGATCTTCATGCGTGCAACGTTTGACCTCAATATAAAAGGATTGAATAGCTTGGCTAGCTGAACACATCGGACCTGCCCAGTGCTTTATAGCTGCTAAATTACTCCAGCCACTTAAACCAATTAGCTGTCAGACCGACAAATCCTTATTAGCCTCCTAAAGATGGAGCTCCAAGTAAGGTCAGTCAGTTACAAATGACAGCATTGGCAGCACACTGCAGGGCTGATTTCCATGTAGTAGCATCCAACACTTCTCAGTTTAACTACATGTTAAAATTACAGTAATTGGATGTCAAATTTTACAGGAAAATGTAGTAATCAGAAGTTTTTACTGTTTGATGAGACCTGATTTGTTGGTCTGAAATTTTGGAACTGGAAAAATGAGTTTTGTCAACAGGCTGCAGTAAAAATTGCGGTGATAGACTTATGGTTAACAAGAGATTTGAGTGATTACTGTGTTTTTAGTTAAACTGCATGGCTAAACAAACAAAAAGACTCATAATACCCAATGGAATGACCACAGACTTGTAAAATTAAAACTGTGGGCAAACTGAAAACTTGAAAATGTGTTTGTTTTCTTTCCTTCAGATGATTATTGAGCAGCTGGAGCATGAGAGGAACACCATGGCCGACACTATAGAAGAAAAGATGAGAGACCATCAGCACCTTCTGCAGGTGAAGATGGATCTGGGCATGGAGGTGGCTGCATACAGGTAATGGGCCTATTCGTGCTTTGTCCGTCATTCAGTAACAGCAAATCAATTATTTAAAGCATCACTATGAGTAGAAAAAGGCCTTTTCCCAACAGACATTTTGCCTCAGTAGAAAAAGCACAGTTTTTTCATGAACTTGAGGGACAATCAGCTCTATTCTACATTCAAACAACTCAGTAAGTCCCAAATTTGCAACTGAACGGATGGTAAAACCAAAGCAGCTATGTAAAATTCATCCATCTTTCATTTTAGTTTTTTAAACCAGTGCTGTTCCAACTGTGAGATGTTCACATGCATTCTATGAATAAAAGATATGGAAAATGAGGGTTTGGTGCCTGGAAAAAAAAGCAGATCAAGGTTTCTTGAAACGTTGATTTAAAGGTCTCATTTGATGAAAATCCTTTTAAATATGAAGCCACTTACCACTGTCATTCCTCAAGCCCCCGCCTTAACTAGATGGCCTCCCAGCTTTACAAGTCAGTCATGTTTTATTTAGATGTAGAAACTGAGGAGTCAGTAGTCACTGAGCTAAAAAAATTTGCATAAGCCTGCCCTCTCACTGCTCGCTGCTCCCAGGTAAGCCATTTAGAATTAGCAGCTGCCAGTTTTATTTACTACCTTGAGCTAATTTATTAGTTTTTCTGTTGTCAGCCAATGAAATGAACATGAAATAGTGACTGAACACACAGCCCATTAATACTACATATCAGCCAGCAGTCCCTGCAGAACCATTTCTAAGCTGCTGCTCTGCACCTAAACTACTGATTTTAGAACCTGAATGTTGTCTGACAGACTCACCATACGCACGTTCAAAACATCAACTGTGCTGTGAATGTCCACGCAAAATGATCGCTCAGACAGAAAGTTAGAAGAGATACAAAGTTCTGGTTATCCCCGTCTATGTCAGCTGTCTTGTGGCCACCTGTCTTGTTTTGTTCTGGGACGCAGAGAGAGTCTTCTTCCTGAAGAGGGTGTGGACAGCAGCAATTCTGTTTTTAAATTTATTGACACTAAAAGAGTCTGTTTGGAACAAGGCTAAAACAGTCCTGGTAAAAATGGACCATCTATGGTGTATTTTAAACTGAAAAATTGAGGGACACATTCCAGGGCCCTGTGAGACTTTCATTAATTTGCTGAAAAAAGGCACAATATGTCCTTTAAATGTTACTCTAGTTTAAAGAGTATGAGATTCACAAAGCTATTCACTAACAAAATTTAAGTTGAACCTAAAAGGGATAAGAGCTGGGGGTATGATTGATTTCTGTGAGGAAAAGTAGGAGTACATGTGAAAATACAGCCAGGACAGAAATGTATAGCTCTACATAATAAACTTTTTTTGATTAATTTAGGCTTTATATTCCTTCTTTGGAGATAATTCCATGCTTTCAAGAACAGATGACTGGTCAAAGTAGCCCACCCGTTCCTGAAGTTACTCCTAACTTAATTAGTGATGTCATCATTTCACATTAGGATAAATCAGCTGCTCGCTTCCTCCTGGTCTTGGCACTAAGTGCTCCTTTCTAAGTGAAAATGATTAGCTGACATATACTGTCATTAATACTATACATACATCTTTGATAAAGTTGTTAGAACTTTGTGATTTGTGTTGATGAAGCAAAATTAATTATATCTGACATATCTTATCCAGTTATAGCATAGTACATCTAGTCTTCATGCTCATAACATTACCAGATCACATGTGGTGACATAAGAACAGACTATTTTTACTGAATGGCAAGGCTATTTATAAAGCAGTTAATAAGCAGTATTTCACATTATTTCAAGGGTATATCTTTGAAGTTACCATTGTTGTATAATAACTTTCTGTCTCCATTTGCACCGCATTTCAATAGTCTTCAAGTTGTTAATTGATGCCTAAATTTTATGAAGTCAATTCTCAGGAAGTTCTCCAGAACACTATCTATTCCAGTGTGCCTTTATGTATTCTCTACAGGCACATCTGGTTTGTTTTGAATGTTTTAAATAGACAGAATGCTTGCTTAGAGACGTGGCGGCAGCATGTGTTTTGGTACGTGTCACGAGTCAGCTTTTGCTTTAGGATTCATTGGGAAGCGTGGTCAGCCCCGTATTGTAGTCGTTATTTTTAGGTCAGTCTTTTGGAAGGCACTCTCCAGAGAGGTTGTTCTTTTTTGTGGCACTTGTTGCTGTTGTAAGCTTGTTGAAGCATGGCCAAGGAAAGGTGAGCTGCTTAAACTAATTTCAACAGTATTTACGACATTATTTATTAGATTACAGCAGCTTGTTTTGATTTTGATGATTACTACCCTATATGGCCAGGTCCTGGATTCATACCGTCTTGTAAGCCTGTTGAGTTTAGTTTGAGAGGGTTGAAATGGCAGAGCTGAATGAAGTACACCATCTTGTGAGGTATTTGTCTTTGATTTGTTTTTGTAAATGCATGAGAAAATTGTTTTGTTGAAAGAAGGGGATAGCCAGAGATTTACTCTAGATTTATTTGCAGCTTTATTTGTCTTCAAGAGTGTTTTATCTTGTCTCTTTTCTCTGTTTAGGGCTCTCCTGGAAGGGGAGACAATAGGTCTGCAAGATGCGCAAAGGAGGGGGACTCAACATCAGAGAGAAAGAATAATAGGTACTGTACTGAAAAGTGTTTCTGAGTCATTTCTGTTCATATCATGATCATCAGATAATATTATGTCTACCTATTTAAATGGGAATATGCTCAGATATTTTGCAACACTCAATAGAAAGTGCCAATGCGTCATTAATTATTTATGCTAACTACTTCCCAGAAATCAAGATGCCTTCCCAACCCTACACTCCACGAGCTTCCACCCTAACCACCAGACAACATATGGACATAAGGTACTCACCACCAACATCCAGTCTGGGAAGATCCCCTGTGCCTCTCTCTGGGTCGAGAAGTCCCTCTAGGGTCATTCCCATTTCAGTTGCAGAGAGAACTCGCCATCAGAGTCCGACATCCAGGAAGGACATGATCTCATTCAACAAAGCACGGGCTGCCGCTTCGGCCACTACTACCGCCACCAGCACCAAAGATACGCAAATGGGCCAAAGAGAAAAGCAAATGAGTCAGAAAACAAAAGCAGAGGATAAAACTGTGAAAATCAAACAAGTAGAGAAGCAAATTAGCCCCATTAAGTCTTCTGCAGCTGAGACCACATCAGTAAAAGTGGTGCCACCGCCAATGATGACCCTCGAACACACGAAAACTGAGACAGAAGGCAAAAAGCATGTGTCAGATGAAAAAGAGAAAGGCAGCGATTATGACAAGTCCAAGGACAAAGAGAGAACAGAGTCTACAATAGGCCCATCTGAGAAGAAGATTTTAGACTCTGTGTCTGTAGAAGAGATAATTGAGAAAGTGATCAAACCAGCAGGTTTAGAAGCTAAGGCCTGCTCATCGGGAGAGTCAAAGGTCAGATATCATGTGGAGAAAATGGAGCTGGAAGATGGAACGACTAAAACAAAGATTGTGCTGGAGTCCAAAATGGAAGAAGAGCTGGATGTTTCTGAGGACTCTGCTCTGGATGAAATACTGAGCCAAGGTGTGAAGAAGGTCTCACTGGAGGACATCAAGGATACAGCAACAGGAAGCATGATCACAAATCTGCTAAGTGGCCTCCAGGGAGGAGAAAACCTAGAAAATAAGACGGTCAATGTGGAAATCATTGAGGAACCTGTGGAGTCTTACAATGACGAGGAGCTTGAGGTAGAACAGAAGTCCAGATCTAGTTTCTATGAACCCTCTACATATTTCCAAATTGAGGAGCTAGATAATGTCCCCCATGGCAATCAGAAGGACGATGATGATGCCATGCAATCCTCCATGTCTGGCACAGATCAGTCCAAGGGTGGATATGTACAAGTTCAAGAGGTCTCAAGAGAGAGTGAATCCTCACACTTCTCCCATGACCAAGATTCTCATGAGTATTTTGTCTCTACACCAGATGACAATCTTTCTGAACCTGAGGAGGGTGGTGGGATAACTTCATATGGCCATTATGGCATTGTAGATGACCTGTCAGATGAGAGGTATTATCAAGATGAAAGCCTTCCCCAGAAAAGAGTGACTGTAGAGGAAAGTGAAGAATACAAGTTACCATCAGGAGCTCGCCTATTTGTCAAAGAGAGTTTTCCAGAGTGCATCATTGAAGAAGAGGTTCGGGTCTCACCTATAGTGCAGGAGTCGGTGCTTGAGTTCCTGAGAGAGGACTCTTTGGAGCCTAAAGATCAGCTGAAAGGGGCCCTCGAGAAGCTACAAAGCTCTGTGTCAGGTCCACTAAGAGAGGAGCTGGCTTTCCTCACAAAAGTGAGCAGTGAAAGTCCCCAGAATGTGGCTGTCGATGTCAAAAAAGTGCAACAGTCAACTGACAATGGCACCATGACCATAGTTGCAGAGCTAAATGTCTCTCAAAGCCTGGAAGAGTCTGGACTGCTGGATGCAGGAGATGATCTGTCTGAAGACCAGATCATGGCAGCCCTCAGATCCTCTAACCTAGGGCTGGAGAAAGCCTTCCAGGGCGGGGCAGGAGGAGGCTACAGCATCCGAGTTGTTGAAGAAGATGATGCTCATTGTGGGGATTTTGACGTCTTCGGCAGTGAAGGAGAATCTGTGTCTGATATCACTCAGAGATACGTTAAACTGGGGCAACCAGAGAAGTCCTTCAGCTTCCAGATGGATGTGCAGGAAAGCCATGCTGAGGGTACTTCAGAGCCAGAGCTGCAGTCTCACATCTTGGAGACGCCAGTGAAGATTTCTCAAGAGAAAAGAGTCGCAACAATTTACCTTGAGAACCCCTCTGAAGACTGAGAGAGATTTAAGTCAGAAATTTTTTCAAACTCAACAATTGCCAATGTATGACTGTATGCTGAAGTGCACATTCAGAAGCTATCCTAATGCTGCAGTCCACACACTGTAATAATGCGGTAATTTCTGCAGTCACACATATCTAAGCGATTTTGGTGTGCTCTTTTATTATACTTAAATTCTGCTGCCTAAAGCTTGGAGTAAATCCAGTTATTTAGTTACAATTATCGGATTAATATAGTCTTTGGTATTAATTATAGCAGTACTAAAAAAACTCAGTACTAATACTAATAAGGACTAGATGAACTTATGAGTGAAACATCAACATATTGTAGCTATTTTTTATGGTAGGCAATACTGATGTGTGTTGCGTTAGTATGTTTAACCTTTTCATAACTACCAAGTTATCTTCTAATAGCTTTGCTTATTCTCTTTAGATTCCTCTATTTTTGTACTAACCTGTGCTAAATAGCTTTAACAGCCCATTCTGCAGATTACGGCATAACATCAACCAGGCCATCAGTTAATGGCTGTATTTGCCATGATCCTGAGTCCTCGGTCAACATTTCATGTAGACAACACAGGACACTTAGACGCATGAATTGCTGTTCCACTAGCAGACTGGGGTTTTAATTTTCTTGTGTCTTGGGCACCTCTACAAAATGGAATGTTGTTAGTACATATTAGATCGAGGAACACAGTGGTTTGTTTTAAGAAGTAGTCACTAATGTGTACAGAACAGAGTTAAGCTTGTGTAGTATGGTGGGAGTGATTAAAAACATGATGTCTTTTGACATTTGTCTTAAGAAACTTTCAACTAATTGTGACACTTAAAAGTGATTATTTACTCACAACTAATTGCACATTTTAAATAATTGGCAGAAAAAGGATCATGTATATTTCAACCAAACTGGAGTTACATGATCAGCGCAGTTTTTGAGAAACATGTTTCTGCTAAGTGTATGTTTACGTGGTGTGTATCAATGCCATGCATTTCTACATTACCAAAAGTGAACATTTTAGTCTGAACATGTAACTGTAGGTTGGAAATTCAAAATTGTGGATTGTACCATTTAGAATTCCAAACATTTCTGTCAATTTGATAAGCAGTAGTCAGAATCTTAATGAATTAAGAATGTCCAGTAACTGTGATATGTAATCACATCCGGTTGTGATGTATGTTGACTATGGCACGTCTCACTTGTCCGCGTTTGTCGGCTAACGCAGTGTTGGCTTCAAGGATTCACCTTTGCTCTGGCCTAAGAGTGTGTTTATGACTGCGACTATTTTTGGATCATCAGCTTAGTGGCACTGAGTGTTCCCTGGGGTTTGTTGTGTTGTGCACTAGTTGTAGAGGTGGAAATGGAACTCTATGGTTACACTACACGGTTTGGACATTTTCTCTAAGTGGTTGTATAACTTAGACTTTGTAACTACTGAGCAACATCTTTGTAGATTTGGCATTATGTTGAAAATGCATAAATGCAATATTTAACATAAATGCTGTGCTTTTCTTAATATATTCATTTGAAATAATCTGAAATCTGCAGACAGAAACCAGAATTCAAGGGCTTTGTTGCATTGATATGCCCAGATATAGCCGTTTTCCATACATTTTCTTACCTGCAAACAATTTAAACACAAACACTAATACATCGGTGCACTTAAGCTGTATCTTTTTATGTGTGTATGCAGTGGAATCTGGATACTATGTGCCATTTCATAGCATGAACAAATTGTACAAAAGCATACAGGAAATCTACGGACCTCTGAAAAAATGTTTGAGTCAGTCTTAAATGAATGTGAAATGGACAGACCAACATCAACGATTTTATTGACATTGTAATTTGTATTCTGTACAAATGACAGTTTGCTTTGGTTGACATTGGTTCCAGCCCCTACTAAAATTAATTAATATCTTAACATCATTAAAACATATTGTGGGCATGTTTTGTGTGAGTATTTCTTTAAGGCCATCTTATTTCACCTGATGCACAAAATGACAAAAACAGGTCAAATAAGTTGAAATAATGAGCAACTGATTTTAGGCAGTGGCAGTTACCTGCATATTCATGACGGATACTTTTTAAACACACACAAAAAACAGCACACTTTTAACATTATTGTAGTGACAAAAAAAGAAATGAAAATTTAAGAGTCAGACATGGAGTGTTCATCGTTACCACTGGATGGTACATGTGGAAAAGTGGGAGGTACTGTTTTCCTTCTACCTTGCCTCTGCAGTCTCTCAGCCACCTCTGGTGCCCTGAAAACAGACGGTACATGGTTGAATCACTAAAACATGGGCTGCATTCTTACACATCTGTTGCTTCACTGACATCTTGAAATGTAATTATACTACTAAAATAAAAATGTTAAATGGCAATTTATTATCAGGAGAGTGAATTGTCTTAATAGGAATTACACTTTAGTTAACTTTATATATAATTCCATGTTCTGCAGATTTACCGAGCAAGCATGTCCACAGCCTTCTGTACAGCTTTTGTCTTCTTGTGCTGAGGACCATACAACAAACTCTGGATCTTCAGGCACTACAATTAAAAAAAATATTGAGAGCAGAGGGAGTGGTCAGTGAAAGATGAGAGGGGCAACTCATACTCAGAGGGGAAGCAACATTTCCTAGCAACATGTGAATGCACTAAACATACCAAAATAACCACTGTAGCTGCCCAAGGTTTATAAAACACCTGCGCTGTCCACTCAGTGCATCAAGTCAACGAGGGGGATCTCCTAGATTTACTGTAAGGATTCTAAACCAACACCCCAGGAAGCTGAGGAGTAGGCAACAAATTAAAGACTCAGCCTGAGTCATCTTCCATTCTGTCTGTAGTTTGATTTAATCAAATTAGAGAAATGAGCAAAGACTGCTGAGTTCTATGACGTAAGAAAGTATTACTTGATTTACACTCCAGAAACGTCAGAACATTTAACAGTAAACACATGTATATGATTGCACAACGTGCGCACAGAGTGACAGTGATGTAACAGATATGATAAAAGCCTGCCAGCTATTTCTGCAATCATCATGAATAGCAAGATGTGAAGGGAACTTTGTAAAAGCTGAGGAATAGGGAGTGAAAAGCTTCGCTCTTCACCAGGGAAAGTAAAACACTGGTAATCTGGAACAGATCCATCTGGCCCCTTGGATGTTTTCACTGTTGCTAAGGTTGATGTAATGGAAGGCCCTTTTTTCAGCAGTACTTCAGAGGAAAGGGGGAATGTCAAATGTGTGTCTGTGTGGGCACCATTGTTCTCTTTGTTTTTAGTAGCTCTTGTGCACTGTATCGACTGTACGAACCAGTTTTCCACTGGAAAAGCAAAAGTTACTCAATCAGAGCACAACTGGTGTCATGATGACAGCTATAAAAAACGATCCGGATATATCTGCTCTGTGTCAGTGAGCTTTAGAAAAGGTTACTCGTCGTACGTGGAGTGGAGAGAGTAAGCCCTGATGCACCCCGTCATACTTGGACCCCTTCTGCACTCAGATAGCAGTAACAACACCACACAACATAGCAACCAGGCTCCTTTATTTACAGGCATGTCATTACTAGTATGGAGCAAGCCCCCTGTCATGGTGTGTTTCAGTATGTTCAGTCGATGGCAGAAGTGATCTCATGGGGCAAATGTGCGGTCATACAGTGTTTTAAAAACAAAAACAGTATGTTACATAAGAAATGGAGTAAGACAGTAATAACTACAGAGGAGAAACGTGGTTAGATTAACTTAAAGGCTGCTGACTATTCAATGCCTGTGTGCTGAAAGACAGAAGAATGTCACTGTTGTTTCAAAGGACATAATGGCCTACTAAACTAATTGGGGTCAGTGTCCCTTTAATTGACAGCAGTTAGCAAACTGCCATTCTCTTTCCAAAGTTGTGATGCCCATCTGTTAGGGTCCATCCAGACTGAAGAAACACAGAGTCACTGTGTGTGATATTTTACACCAGGGAGGGCAGCTCTGCACACTGCACCCTTCCAAGATTAGCATGCGACTCTGATAACACTGAGCTCTAGAGAGATGATGGAAATAGCTCACCACAAAATGAAAGAGACTCTATGTATGATCAGTCCTCTCACCCTCTAACTGGTGTAGGTGGCCACACCTGCTGATTGCTGGGCCTTTAATAAAAATTCCCCAGTAGTTTGACAGGGACAACGTCACGTTCAATGGCAGCGACTACTCTGTCCAACATTACTCCTATGAGGTGATAAACAAGAAAAATATATAATTACCTTTGTCATTGTCCTGTGGGCCTGGTTCATCTTGCCTTCAGTCATTTCCACACTTCCAATAAGCAGAAGGGTTTCTGCAACTTCAGCACTCACATCACCAAATGCAGATCTTTTAGAATCAAGACTGGTTCTCTGGATCTCTACACACTTCTGCAATGGTACATTAAAAATAGACTAGTTATCTCTTACCGTCTGTCCTATGGCAAATAGAACCAACCACCTGAGAGTTACAGGCTCTGAGATAATGTTTTCATGATGCAGCTCTATTGAGAAAATGCGTGAAAATTATTTTAATCTGTGTTTCAAAATTGTATTAGCAAAAATATGAGATGTGTGATATTCTGCACCTGAAAGGAAATCTTAATGGTGACATTGATTGATCTTAAAAAAATCTTAGTTTGCGAGTGTGTGTCACCTCTTGCTGTCCATTCGTGAGGAGAAAGCGGCAAAAGTCGTCCTGGGCAATAAGAAAGACTGGATCCTGTGGACCTGTACACTTCCTGTATGCACTTAGACTCTGCTCAAAGTAGTGTCCTGCAGAGTCTACCGCAGCATGGGGAAAACACCAAAAAATGATGCATGTGAGCTTAAATTATGCCAAAAATTTTACATTACTGCTGATCATGAAAACTTGTACTGCTATGATAATTTTCCCCATAAATCCAGGCTGATAATTTTCACAGTTTCCAGATGTTATGATTTCCATAGCAACCAAGAAGCATACATTTGCCTTGAGATTTTTGACAGGGCTGAACTTGGACATGTTTTCAAAAGAGTGTTATAAGGCTAGTTTCCATAACACCATCTTAAAGAATTTGACATATAAGAAGACAATAGGATATTCACATCCTAATTAACTCCTTGTGCATATTGCTCAGGCCAAGCCTGTTTATATGAATAGACTCACCATTGTGATGGGGCTCTGCTGCAGCAGAAAGGATGAGGGCCAGGCTGTGGGAGATCTGAGCCCCCTCTAGCTCCTCTGGGTTGTGACTCATAGCAATGGAATGAGCCTAGCAGAAACAAGGTGAAATGAGACAGATCACGTACCACCAAATAAGAGGTGTAGCAACCTTACCTAATAAAACAGCCTGGTACTTTACCTTAAAGAAGGCCTCACGTGTTTGTGTATGTTGTACAGAAGAGTTGTTTATGATGTGAAAGTGGCCTAAGTGATAGACGTCTTGCCTTGGAAAGAAGCTCTATGGCTCGGTCCAAATGACCTCTGTCTTGTTCAATGGTGGCCATGTCCTTATAGACAGAGCAAGCCTTTTCTGGCTTATTACAGTCCTTCAGCAGTTGCAGAGACTTCTCACACTGGCTCAAGGCTGCCTCTGGTCTGTTCTGCCTCTTATAGACCCTGTGGAGCAGAAAGGGCATAAAAACAGGCAGACTGTTAGAGACGAACAGGCAGACATAATGATGCCACATGGATGTTGCTCAGTGTTATCCTTCATATGTTTACAACCCCTCTATAATTTTACCATTGTGATTGTATATACTGTAACTTAACAATGCTGCCTTATTCTGCCCACAAAACATTGGTTGCATGATTTAATCCATCATAGAAGAAGGATACACCTTCTGTTTACTGAGGTTTCTTCTGTTTACTGGGAAACAAAATGACTAGACAGTGACCAATCTAGCCTGGTATACAAGCCTATAAGGGACTAAAATATTCTGAACCCATTACATCTGCAGTATACATTCTGTAGCCAACACTGCATTTTGTTTTCTGTACAGGGATCAACAAAGTATTATTTTAAAAAATGAAAAATTATTTTCTGTGCTCTATATAACCTCACACCTGCTACTTCAATGCTATGAGCCTGTTTCTTGTTACTGAAGTAATTACTTTGTGTCTAGCCAAACTGAGGCCTTGCAGAGAGGGGAAGACTTTGGCTGATGTCTGCAGCTAAAGCCTGGTGCAGTGCAGACTATAAGAGGGAAAAGTTGATTTTCTAACTCTTTTTTTGGTTGCATCCATTCACAAATAAATTGCCTTCGGGACTAAGGGTTAACCTGCTCGTAACCCCTTCAGCGTGTTTAAATTCCCATTCCAATATGTCTAAATTAGGGTATGTTTTTGGAGTCCGGGAGGTGGAGATCTAAGCATAGTACCTGAGAAAACAGGGATAGCAACAGTGCTTTCTATAACAATTTGTCGCCCGATTGTGTACGTGTTCCTCTTAAGCTTCATGTGCTCTTTGCTCTTTCAAAAGCCAGTCTTTTCCTGTCCTGCTGGATGGAGTTGTTTTGGCTACTACAGAGCACGAGGGTGGAAGAGTGGATGGTTGCATTATCCTCAGCAAGGACATGGGATCCATCACGCTGTGGCGCTAACCTTCTAATGGACTCTAAATTTAATTCAGCTCTCCAGTGAAGGGGGTGGCCTTTGTCAGAGGGCAAAATGCACTCCACTACGCAGTCTGTAGCCACATTACAATCACAAAACAGTACAGGAAACCCCCTTTCAAAAGTCTGTCCACACTGTACAGAATATACAGTGGTTTTATGTGGTTTTCTAAATGACAAGTCAAATACACACCAAAATCAGTCTGTGGCAGTGTCCCATTTGATTTAAGAGTTGTCTAAGGTGCCTTCCAGTATTGTGAGTCAATCAAATGTTTTTACTGTGGCCATCATGTGTGGGAACCAAAAATATAAGCTTCACATTCTTACGTCTCTGAACCACATGAATTTGGGTATTTATGGCTCAGTGGCTATGTACCAGCAGCACAGGTTACAAAAACACAGTGAAAACTCATTTCTTCTAATTTTCCCATGAATCTAAGATTATCCTGACACGTCTTGATGGATAGTAGAAATGCCCCACCCATAAGTGCTCATTGGGCAGGCACTTCAGGTCCTTTTAGGGCAGCGGAGATGGCTGAAGCTGAACTACATTCCAGCATGGCTCAAGTCCTACCATTCTGCCTGCATGGACAAACAGACACAATGCCTCTCTATCCTCTCATTCACTCTACATCCTTACGCACTTCCTGGTGGAACAGTAATATGCCACATCCCACTGAAATATACCAAGAGTCCACATTCCTGGGAATTAATATAATTAAGGATTTGTAGATGTGTTGCCAAGCAAGCCACACAGCACTCTTCTGTAAATGTTTCCAGAAAATGGTTGACGCAAGTTTGCTGGACTCTCATTTGGAAAATGATACAGTAAGGCCGAGCCAAAGTGAAAACAGAGCGACAAAAACACAACGATCTGCTTCAGCAAATCCGTACGGTGCTTTAAACAAGGCATTTTAACTGATGTGGCTTTATATTGAGTGCCTCAGGTGGATATGGGTGAAAAAGAAACATACTTAACTACCATTTGGTCTCAACTGTGGCTGTCTGCAGCAGAATCCCTGCTGGTTTTATTTCAGCCAACTGATCAGAGAGAATTTTACAGCTAGAATAAAGGGTGACTGAAAATAGCAAAATTTTTCAAAGGAAATCAACTGGAAACTGGATCCAAGCATGAGAGCATACATGCTGCATACACTATACAGTTATTAGCCCACAGAAACAATAAGGACAGTGGAACAGCACCACTGATAACAGTACAAACTCCATTTGCACAAAACTGGTAAACAGGGTGCACAATTATATGATGCATGAACATGGAAATTAAGTTAAGGGTGGAGAGAATTTCTATTAATTTCTTATTCAATTAGACATCATTTTATTGATGAATATGTGAACTAAATTTGTAGTTTTATTACAGCGGTCACAATGACGCAAAGAAAAGAAGCAATCTTCGCAGGCATAGACTAAGAAAAAAACACACAAAAATTTAAACCTAACAATAAAGCTCCACCTGATAGAAATATCCCAACTGATTGATCACAAGTGCACACCTTGAGAGTGAATCTCAAACTGAGCAGAATGTTTGGACGAGGATCTATAGCGAGAGCTGAGCTGACTTCATTGTTCCAGGCTTTGGTGGGAACATTCCCCTCCATCACAACAGTGTTGACTGACAGAGCTTTAGACGCATGCCAAATTCTTAGTCATCACCTAACAAAAGAGATTTAGTAAGCTTACACACAAGCCAGAGTCTGCACATTTTTCCAATTACACACATCATGTCAACAAACTCTGACTCTCTGAAACAGATCAAGATGGCATAATTTACAAATTCCTATAGCTGTAGCTCACGTCACCTCAGTGCTCTCGATCTGAAGTGAGAGCATTAACCATTTACTGAGTCAAGACGCATGCCTTTGATACCAAGAAGTCGTCTCACATACCAGGATTAACAGGATCAAAATAAACATGAAGACATTAGTAGGATGGTCTAAACCCAGGCAAGACTATATTTTCTTTCCTGGTTGTGCTTCTAATTTCACCACCAGTGATTTAAGCTATGACAAGTGGATGCTATTTTTTATACTCCCAGTACACACAGTTCCCGTAAAAGACTATCAATCTGTACTCCACTTGATCTCTGTGTTGGTGTCTCCACCATGATCATTTTAATTCTGTAATCTTTTCCTAAGCACGTAGTACTACCCTTGGGCACTCAGTTGTACAATACCACCATCAGGTTACAATTGCATATTCTAAAACGGTTGAAACAAATACTTAACATATAAATGGTAGTCAGTCTGAAGCAACTAAACAGCAGCTGGCATTTAACACAGTAGCTAAGGGCTTTACAATATCTCAAAGGGGCAGAGAGATTTAGAACTGAGGAGAAGGCCAAGGCTATAAAGAAATTAAAGAAAGGCAGAAAGTTCATGAAGAAATGCTTTAAAACAGGACACATCGTTCTGTTCCATCTGTGCCTTTGCTTCATCAGCCACTGATTGAGTGGACATACAGAAACCCCACCCACCATGTCTGTAAGCATCATTACAAAACACCCATGCTTTGTGCTGATTGGACTGGACAATAATAGGGGAAATCCGGACTGAATAAGAGGTAGTTTTCAAAAGAACATGAAATAATGGTGTTTATACTCGCATAAATAAGTCAGCAAAAAAAGCATCTCTGAGATAAACATTGTAGGCAGATTCTGTGCAAAGTTGCTGGACTCTATTGCCATCTTGTGGCCAAACTTAAACTTAAAGTATAGTAGAGAACACTAGGAGACTTTTACAAAAACTAATATTTAGACATAACAGAAATTGCTTAAACATTCTCATGCTCCAGGCTATACTTTAAATTTCCACTTGAGAAGCCTGCTACTTTTTAATTTGGAATGGTGCAAAGTTATTTGGCTCAACTTGAACATGATACTGGAAGAAAACAGAGCCAATCACTTGATTACCAGACAGCACTACTAGAAACAGAGTTGCACCTGATATTAAACACTATTGGATGTAAATTCTGACTTAAATACTTCTTTATTTTGACTATATATATATATATATATATATATATATATATATATATATATATACATTTATATTTATATATTTATATATTTATTTATTTATTTTTTGAATGACATACTACTGTACCTGCATAGACCAGTAGAGATTTCCAACTGAGTCTTTATCTTCTCTTCCTGGCTGACAGCACTGTGTTGATGAAGCTCATCGACGATGTGTTCCGCCTCCAGGAAAGACGATTCTGCCTCCACCAAAGTTGAGCAGTCAAGGACTTTTCAAGCTTTTCATTTGAGCTGACAAATATGTTCAATCCCATACAATATAGTCAAGCCTATTATTGAAAGGATATTTGTCTGTAAGAAGTGAAGCACCTCCCTGTGTGAGGTGTATGGTCAGGAGACATGTGAGAACCTCTAACTTTTCAGGCTTGCAGGAGGTGATGGAAGAGCAGAATGGTAGCAGTTCTTTGGCCAGGACTGAGTGCTCATGGGCCTGCAATGCCCAGCCTAGAGAAACAGACAACACTGTTGACAAACTGAAAAACTAACTGTACATTGACTTATCATATTCAATAATCTTTTCATATACTTACGTGGGGTTTATTAGAGGAAAAAGCAAAATAACAGGCTGAAATGTGACTGATCACTGAAGTATCTACACCACTGTGAGGCACTGTGAAGTAAATGTAAGAATCGATTGTATTGAACTATTTATGTATAGTCAATTTTGGATTTAAGTGTGTAAAATAATAGCCTCAATTTCAACTTCAAGATTTTAATGCAAGGTAAGGTGATTAAAATCCTGGATGAGATTTACACTGACCCTTAAAGCATCTTTTTAGTCTTACCTTTGAAACAGAAATATGCTTTAGCCAGCCTGGCATGGGCCTGGGCCAGTTTCAGGTGTCCCTCCCCATATACTAGCCTTGTCAGAGCCACGCAACGCACCAGATCCTGAATGGAAGCATCAAACTGAACACATACAGTGAATGTCTGTTAATATCGCGTGTCTTTATATGCCATTGTATCACACACCAAAAGTCATACCAATATATTACACCCTTACTTCAATACTACCTCATATAATTCATGAGAACTTCACTTGTCAACCTTTCTTAAAAAATGAACAATTGTTTGTCATTTAGTAGCAGCCGTTTGCTGGTTCTCGTTCTTAAAATCGAAGATTTATATCATTAACCCAAAAAACTTTGGGGTTTGACCTGTTAATGAAAAACAATAACCTACTTTCATTCTCATTTATGGAATTGAAAAAAATAGATTTTCTGACATTTTACAGACAAAAATGAAAAGTGTTAAAAACTGAAGACTACTAGTATCTATTTTATCAATTGTGATCACATTATATTGACATCAGTATCCTGGTTATGAGCTTGATAAGGCCTTAATCTGATTTTGAGAAATTTAGATACACTAGCTGTAGCATTTTGACAGATATCAGGATGCTTGGTTTGGTAATCTCCTTACCAGTCACAGCAACATATTCACATATCTGTCTAGTGTCAGCTGGAAAAGAGTCCACCTTCCTGTAACCCTCCATGAGATAACATGGGTATAGCTAATAAATGAAAGGATGATGGACAAATCCAAACTCAAATGTTGGTGTAAAACATGACCTGGCATGCTGCCTTCTGTATCTACCATGCAACTACAATACATCCATTTAGATGTATTCAACCTTAACTAAGAGTTTTTATCATCTTATAATTGCATACAGGGACATAAATAATCAGTGCCAAATGCTCCATGTCGATGTCATATCCCAAATGCAATCAAAACCAGTATAGGACTTCACAAAAGGACACTAATGTGCCTGCAAATTACCCCCGGAGTAGTTACTAGTTGTGGCCTTGGGGGTGTGCCTACAGATTGTTTGGATCTATGCACATAAATCGGCATAACAAATTGTGAAAGTACATCTTCTGGGGACAATTAATTGCAAACTACTCATAACAATACTACGACCTATACTGTACTCACCTCCTGGTTGTTCTCACTGGCCTGGGCCTGGCTGTCAAAGTGTTTGAGCTTTTCTTCTGGAGACATCATTATGAACTCCTTCCTGGCGCACCGGGTCTGTGAGGGACTCCGGACATCCGAACCACAGTCAGGAGACACATCCGCAGCTCTGTGGGGGCTTGACAGGCTTTGTGGGGATCTGCGGGTTCGGTGAGACGAGGGATGTCAACACTGTTACACTATGGAAAAGCAACACGTGAACAAACACCCAGTTATTTGACTGAACAGAGTGTCGTTGAGCTGTTTATATAATGGTCGGATTGCTAAGTCAGCATCAGAACCACCGATATGTAGCTGGACTGGAGTAGAGCTGAACAAGTTTAACAAACGTGTAGGTAAAATTTAAAAAAAAAAAAAAAAAAGGACACTTACTCGGTCGGAGACTCTGATGAATTAGGTCGAGTTTTAGTCATTGCTTGGTCTTCCATTTTTACAAAATTGTGTGGCAGGTTTGTGATTTAAACGGTCGCGGCGCCATGATAGTTGTGTTTCCGTGGTTACACTGCGCGTGCGACAGTTGCTAACGAGACCAGCCGCTGCCGCTCCTCCACTTTGTAAACAACCCCAAATATTACCGTAAGAGAAACGCTACAATGTCTTTAATTCAGCTCTGAAAGCATGCCAGTTACTGGAACCAGTCTCCTAAAGTCATACTCTGTACGCTAAGGTACTCTGCTACAGAATCCATCTCTTGAGTCGCTGTTTCTCGAGGCACATGAGGAAGTGGGGCGCATTCAAGAACCACAGTGTTTGTAGAAAACACACCTTCATACATCGTTTCTAAATTACAAAAAATTTATTCTGGTTACACATGATATTACAGATAGTTATTTCTTTTGACTTAGAAATAAAACTACAAACGCTGTAAATATGACACATGGTTGCAAAAGAGTGCATCAATCAACTACATTTTAGCACTTAAAATGGACAGCAGTGGTTTTGCTACTCTAGTTAATGGTACGTACAGAATTCCCTTGAGTTTTTACAGTACTTAAAAGCCAAAGCTTTAGTAACAGTGTGGCCACAACTCAATAAAAGTGTAGTTTCATTTCCAACTCCTATCCCTCACTATTCCCTTTCCCCTTACCCTAACTAGATGACCACTCTCCCTGAGCCTGGTTCTCCCAGAGTTTTTTTCTTGTTAAAGTCATTTTTTTTTCTCCTACTGTCACCAAAGAACCTGCTCAAATACAATCTTTCAGTCAGGTGGATTTCTCTCTATAGAGTCAATGAAAAGTATTCAGCCCACCAGTTTTCCCACTTTTCTGCTTCAAATTTCATCTGGCTTTTTTTGACAAGCCTTTCAAAAGAAGAGCCTTTCATGTTAAAGTGAAAACACATTTCTACAAAGTAATGTCAATTACTTTAAAATATAGAATGCGAATTAAGTGAATGACGAAGTATTCAACCCCTTAAAAATGACTCGCTTAGTTCAACAGAGGCGCTACAAGTCACACAATCACAGCCTGAACTAAGTCTCAAATTGTGGTACCTATGACCTAAGACACCTATATATGGAAGGTATATTTAGTGGTTAAGAACATTTCCAAGTCACTGATTATCCGTTGAAGTACAGCTTAAACCTTTCATTAGAAATGTCTCTTGGAATTAATAAATTATATGATTATGATTTTAGGAACAACCGTGCTTTTTGTACAATCTTTAGACCCCGTTTAAAGAGGGCATCTGCGTACAAATCTTTTTTACGGTGCCTGACATTTGAGTAAAGTTACACTTTAGAAAGTTTGTTCCATGATGGTGATCTCTTTGTGTCTTAAAATGACTTATAGCAAACACTATGTGGTTCCTGCCTCTCTCTCCATCCACCCCTCCCTACTCACTGCAGCTCAAGCACACCAGCTCACCTATGACATTTCTCAAACACTGTAAAAATACTCTGCACAACACAGTGGCTAGTAGTAATACTGGAGTAATTCAGCAATCCATGTTCAAACTCGAAGCTGAATTCTGCAGCAAAGGAATAATGATACCCAACTCAACAGATTCACAGGGTTAGTTTCTTAGGTTTGGTATGAAACCCTGACTGTCTAATCCATGATTTGAGACTGTCATTGATACACTGTAGTTTCAATATGAAAGCTGACTCTGACTTTGTCTTAAAGCTTGTGAAAAACACCACATGGACATGTTACAGAAGGCTTTTTATGATGTGAAAAAAAAAGTTTTTACTAGAGAGGATTTTTAAAGGTATGTTTCATTTATTTATTTATTTAATTTCTTTTTTTTTTAGTTTTGTGCTTCTCAAATTCCACTTTGTGTCTGTCAAATTAATACACAGCTCACATAGGACTAGGTTGGATGAACAAGGCAGTAACAGGGGCCCACTTTTTTTGAGCAGCCATAAACCTACTTACATGTGCTTATAATATGAAATTAATTATATTTTCCAACAGAGTAGCTACTACTCAAAGAAAATGTAGTGTTACTACATTAAGTACTAAGTCTTATAAATGGCTAGAGTTGCAATTTAAAGGCTCTCCTCATTGAGACACAATTTATGTCCACAAGATGTCAGTATAGTAACACACGAGTAATGGCCCTGGAGAAACTGTAGGCTTTACAGTTGTGCTCAAGGGTGTATTATAATGTTGTTGTGCTCTTTTAAGAAGTGATTGCTGGGGTTTTGGCCATCCCTAGGGGCATGCATACTTCAAAGTGTTAAACAGGCAATATATAAGCCTCGAGGCCATCCTTCCTTTTTTCCCCTCAGTATTATGTAAACTGCAGCCTCTGCTTCTATTTTCTTAGCATTTTAAGAAGGTATTTATCATTTATAAATGTTCATTTGATCATCCACACATTTTAATGTATTAAAAAGGGGCTAACATCTCAATACCATCAAAGCGTTTTATGATGAGAGCATCCTTCAAGGGCCATAAAATCGAACACACCATCATCAAAAGAAGAAAAACATGCAGCCCTGTCAGTCAGTCAAAACCATCCTGTACAGAACCGTCTCTTTATCCTTAATGGTTAATACACTGTATGGGAGAGGCAACACTGACCTTTAAGTTGTTCAAAGTCATCTGCTAATAGCTCATTAGTTTTAATGGGTGGGTGTTAAATGGGCTGAAGTCACTGTGGTGCACAGGTTGAGAGGTGCCACTCAGATGAGATGGTAAACAATGAACCTGAAACACATTCCTCTGTGGCTTCTAGTTGTAATGCTTAAAAGAGTAAATATTTCCTCGGTGTTTTCTAATTGTTTGTCTAAAGCTGCATTTCCACAGATTAAAATATGTTTTTTGCTCACAGGCTTTGTCCTCTTTCCAAATAATATGCAGATAAATCAGATTCAGTGTACTACACAGCAACATGCTTTCCCACCATTAAGGAATTTATTATATGACAAGGAGTTTATAGTCTGTTTCAGTTCCATGTAATGTTTTTGTATTTTATAGTTCTTGCAATTTTAAGGTCATATAGATCTGAATTGTAAGTGAGAACTGAAAGGTTTTTCAGAATTAAAATATGGTTGGAAAAATAAAATAAGGATAAGGTATATCTTTATTCCACTGTGCTTTAATAGACATTAAAGTTATGTGCCCATAGCGAGAAGAGGAAATGTACATTTCCTTGTGAAAATATCCTTTCTTACATCAGGGCCCGATATCCATGCCAAATAAACAAGAAGTAACGTCTCTGTGGCTGCTTTGAGAAATTGGTCTCTGGAGACAGCTTTCTAGGTTAATTTATTCTGTATCGGGCCGGCAGTGTGTGTACCGTCACCACTTTTAAACTCGGGGCAGGGCACATTTTGTGTGCAAGACTGCCTAAGATAACTTCTAATGGCTCCTTGGGATGGCTGCTGCCGGTTGATTCTGGCACGCCATGAGACAACTCGTTTATTTGTTTGTTTGTCCCGTGAGTTTTTGGCTGGTCGTTCAGGGCTCTGTTTGGCCCCGGTCCCTGTTGGGCTTCTATTTCTGAAACCCAAGTGGCTCTTAATGAAGCTGGTAGGGTTGGCATGGACCCTCAGCAAACCCAAGCCTGATCAGACCCTTCTTCTTCTGCCTTGGCAGCCACACTCCATTTGCTCCCTCTGGCTTCCTAATTTAGTAACGGTGGGTAAAAATATGCGCTAACGAACAAGGTCTGGTATGTCAGGCTGGCGTCCAGAGAAGAGGGAGAGAGAGGGGGGAGGCGGGAGGGGTGGCGGTGGTGGTGGTGGTGTTTTCACAGCAGTCACCCAGTGACAGGGGGAGAGTCACTCAGACTTCTCTGACATCTGTGTGTTAGTGTGATTGTGTAGACGTTCGGGGGAGTGTGTGTGCGGGGGGGTGGATGATGAGAGGTGGAGGGTGACTACTTAAAATTTCTCACCCTTGCCAAACTTCATTCAAACACTTCTAATCACATTCTTCTGTTGCATTTTGCCACACTTTGAGACTGCTAAGCAAGCATATGGTAGAAAGTGCAAATTATTGACAGAGTAACATTTCCTTCTTAAGTTTTTTTTTTTTCACCGCAGAATCACTTTTCTAATATATTTTCTCAACAAATCTGGAATTACATCTGTAACTTTTGGTCCAGGTTTGTAATAATTGTGGAAAAATAATGAGTTAATACAAATCAACCATTTTAAAAATCAGTTTTTGAGTGATATTTGGGTAGCGTCAGTTCGTCTTTTCTTTCTCTTTAATTCTGCAGAGCTGCCTGTGTCCAGATATCAACGATGGTACTTAAATAGTTAAAGAAAACCTTAAAGAACATGATGAGTTTTTTGCACAAGGTTTTGAGATGATGTCTTGCACTTTGTAAAGTATTTCTGTAGTGTTTAGCATTTGTGTGCGCTTGTGTATACAGTATATAGCAAAACCTGTAGATATAGTGGTACCTTTTTCAACTCTATGCCCAGCTATAGATTTAACTGGGAGGCAATGCAGAGGTGATGGAAAATTACTTTCCTTTATGTAAGTTTATCCTAAACACCTTAGACTTTCCAAGTTCTTCATTTTCCATGGCCCTAGTCCAGAAACATTTAAGAGTGAATCACCTTATTGAGACACAAGTTTGAAGTTGTGCCAATAAACATTCAGTAGCCCTAAATATTTGATTCTAAGTAATGCTTTCTTCCTAAAATGCCCCTTTGATATGATACACATGTATCCTAAAAATAATGCAATCTGTTGATAATAGAAGCTTTTCATTCAGTCTTTCATAACTTTGAACATCGTCTGCCTTGGCTGAGTCCTGTGCTTGCAATTACTCCATATTCATCTGTCAAGTCACTTGACCAGAGAAAACTGCCCCCAAGCACTCTAGCACTTGCCCTTCCTGTTCACAGTTTAAGAGGCTCATGGCAACCTTGTCAGCTTCACTTGCAAAGCCAAAGCTTTAAATGAAAACAGAAAACTTCCTTGTCTTTTGGACAGTGGCAGTAACAGAAAAACAAAATTTGCAGGCACAATACCTTCTGCCCAATATACTGTAGATTTTCAATGATTTTCTTTTAGGAAACCAAATTTCAGATTAAAACACATGATTCGTCATGAAAGCTGTCTTGCAACTAGTTGCCCAGAAAATTTGGGTGAATTCCCTCAAGTCATGTGCTGAACTTTTGCCACACAACTGTGCGGTCACAGACAAGCAAAAAAAAAAAAAAACACTTTCCCCAGCATGTGCAGGAACAGTGCTCTCAACATGCAGAGTGATTCACGTAAGTGGTCGCAAGATTACCTTACTGAGCGGAATCACAATGAAAAAAAATGCATAGCGCAATTTACATTGTTGTGTTTTTAGTCAAATTATCTTGGATCAGCAGAAGTTTGAAGTTATTTAAAACAAATTTCATCTTGTTTTAGTTTTTTGCTGTGAGTGATATCAAACATCAAGTGTTTATAAAAATTACATTATTTGAAGCTTATAAGCAGTTTCATAGAAAATAATTGCTAAATTGTTCCCACATGTCTTAACATATGACTAACCAGCTTTAACTTTCCACACAGGAATGTGCCACTCTTGCATAACAAGTAGGCAATTTATGGATCCAATCCGCAGATAAATGAAGCCTACAAACTCAACTCTTATTACTGTCATACACAATCAGCAAGAAGCATCAATCATACGATGCTCATGCTTGTCAAATATGTCACAGTTATTTGTTAAAACCACAAACTACCACCTATCTCTTAGGCAGCTGTCCCCACTTCCCGTGTTAGTTAACCCACAGACACCCACTCCTCTTCAGCGAACTTCAGTCCCTGCTGTTGCAAATGGTGAACAGATAGAGCAGACAGTATTTAATGTGACACATTTTCATATACCATCTTTAATCATTACAAAATGGTTGAATATCCTTCTGATCTTCCTGGTTTATCTTAAACAACAACACAGTTCGTCACATTTTAAATGGCAATTCTGAATTTACAAGAAACTGGCACAATTCTACAATTTGTAATTCTGACTGTTAAATTACACAAGTGGTCTACCACTTTAACAAAGGTATCCTATTCTGACTCACAGAAAATATGCAAATGTCTTCACAGCTGCAACACTTCAGATAAAGCTGGGTTATTCGCAGAAATGTGTTTCGGTAACATAATCAAAGTATTTGTTCAAGTAATGCCGTTGTTGTGAAGTGGAAACAAAGCCAAACACTTAAGCCAGGCACCTCTTCCTTTGAACTGGCTGAAGCTGTCCATAGCAAAGACATGATAGTTACAGCGTGATAAGATAAGCTCTCTTTCCATCCAGCAGCATCCTTTCATGCCAGCGCTTTGTTAAACAATACTGTTGTATTCAAATGTGAATTGTTCTCTGCTATGGCAAAGACTTGGAATGGCTTAAACTTGTGTTTATCCTTACCTAAACCTTGGCCTAATTTGAAGCATATGCGGAAAACGAATCTACTATTGTTTCACTGCTAAAGCTTCTTCTCTCCTTTCTATTCAATGTCAAAATCAAAGATTACAGAGCGCTTTGGAGGTGATATTGCCATTCTTTGTTGAGACAATGGCGGACTAAACAAACCACTGTGTTGTGTGTGCAGGCAGGATGTATATTCCTTCATAATTGCAGTTTTAGTAGCATTGTGACAGGGAGATATGTGTATGGAGGAGTTTCATCTCAATTCGCTGCCTGCAGTCAAGCTTTCGCTGCTATCAAAAACTGTTCATGAGATATTTCCGAAATGATGTAGAGGGTTTTGTCTGTATCCCTCCAACCTCAAACCTGCTGCTAGCCTGCAACACTCACAGGCACACAATGATAACACTGCCAAAGACATCCCTCAGAATGATGAGAGAAGGATGCAGCTCCTTGTCCTTGGTTCAGCCTTGCACACCCTGTCAGTTTGGTGTTAACCAGGGGAATATCTGCAAGTTGCCTATTCATTCTCTCAGAGTGCTGGACTTCAGAGGGGTCCCGGATAAAGATGTTTCACCTGTTTTTCTAGCTGCATCTGAAAAATATCTTTACAGGAAAAAACAAAAGCAACAGAGAACCTCTCACTTTCCATCTCACTTCAACTAACTGAGGATCTAAGATTTATATTTAATGTCCAAAAATCTGTTAAGTTTCAGAATTTTTTTTAGTGTAATAATACCAATTTAAAATACATAAATAAGACTTATGTGTAGTCGGTGCACTTTGAGCATGACCCTGACTGCAGGAGAAAGGATTCCTTCTGTTTAATGTTGAATCGCTCATGCTTACGACTGGAACGAACCATCTATTTGACCCCCACCTTCATGAATATGCTTCCAAAACAAATGGTTTCTAAACACTTGGAATACCAAAAGGATTTTTTCTTTGTCACTTACCTTTGACTGTGAATGTGTATGAGAGGCTAAATGTCTGCGTGTGGTTCTCTGACCTTTTGTGGCTCATCTGCTGACTTGGTTCAGGTAAGTTCAGGTTGTGTGATGCAGTGGTATCAATAATGGAAGAAAGGCAGCCCCCTCCCTGTGGCTGCTATGTGGGTCAGAGGAGGCTCTTGGTGGATGGGAGAGACTGATGAAGAGCACCAGGGAGAGTGTTGGAGTGTCTACCTCACAGCGGTGCGAACCAAGCCGCTCCCCCTGCACTTGTTCCAAGACCCCCCTCCTGAGCTGCACCACCTGGCGCTCTTTAAATGACCTTCAAATTAGCCTTATTTTTCAGGGCCCCAAACCCTTCAGGGTCCTTCCTGGAAGGATGGCGGATCTTGTTCTCACTCTCTTTGTCTGCTTTTTCTTTTGTTATCCTCCTGTTGATGACAGATGGAGCAGCAAACAGCAGAGAAGGAGAGCCGGTATAGCAAAGGTGACTGAGTTTCACTCCTGTTGTGTCTCTGATGTAATCAGACAAGTGAGCTGTTATGTGTACCCGATTATGCAATAACACACACACACGCACGCACGCACGCACGCACGCACGCACGCACGCACGCACACACACGCATGCGCACAATTTTTTACCCTTTCATTACACCTACACTGCAAACTGTTTCTTTGTCACACATCCTCATCTCAGCATCTGCAGACAATGATGCATATGGTGTTTTGAGATGTTTGTGTGTGCGATGGTGGATGGGAGTCACAGTGGGATTCTTCTTCCACTACCTCACAGAACAACACTCTGTCAAGCAGCCATCCATCACTACAGCTGGGGTTTGTGTACACACAGCAGGTCATGCTGATGCTCTGTCCAGACCTCTGATGCAGAGCTCTTGATTATCCATTTGCATTAAGAGAAACACATTTCTCTAATGGGACTAAATGACTCAGATGGCTGCAATTTGGGAAGGCTATGCTTTGCCTTTGAAAAACCTGCAATGCTGCAATTTCTGAACTTTTTCAACAATTTTCAGGATGATTTGCTCACAATTTAGGTTTATTATGGTAAGACAGATTCCCTAATCTCATCTCACTACACCTGTGATGAAATGTGAGGAGTTGAACAAGCTCCTCTCAAACTCACCTCCTCAATCAAAAGCAATCTACAGCAAATTATAGAAACAAACACTTGTAATCATCCAAGCTGTGAAGTTGTGAGCTGATGCTTAACTGACATTTTAAACATACCTGTTCGCTGTGTGCACAGTGTAGAACGGCAGCCTTAAAGGTGACCTTATACAGTACAGGCATATGTTGCACCCTTTTGGGAAAAGCTTTGACTTTTGTTTCATTTTTATTACACTGGGGTGAAGCCTACCCCCAAGAAGACAATACACCTCCACTCTGTACTGGCGTTATAAATTTTATTTGCACAAGTAACAATTTGTCATGGAAAGCTTTTTAACATCCTGTCCTGTTTGAACTGACCTTGTGCGTAACAGTGCACGTAAACTTTTAACTTGCCAACTGAAGATAATGTATTGGCTGCACAACAATTATGCACTCATCAGAAAGCTGCTTGTACAAAAAGAAGAGACATCCCTTTTCATGCTAAATTACTGATAAGATAAATAGGCAGGAAAAAAGTCAGATCAAAATTCAAAGCCATGTTTTTTTCTCCCCCAGGTTCTCCCTGGTTGTTTGACACTTTGCCAAACATTTGGAGTTAATTCTCCAGCTATCGTGATGGAAAATCAGCAGATGGAATTTAAACTTGCAGGCAGTGAGAGTCAGAGAGAGCAACATGAAGGGGAATCAAGTTGGAAAACATAATAAGTCATCGTGTTAGCTGTGGAGTGAAAGAGATGGTGTGAAAATAGGCAAGAGGACAACCAGAGGTGGCACATGACTGATGGCTGGGTAGGATGGGGGCTTGTTGCTCCAGAAGGGCAAACCCGACCTGATTGATTGGGTAGTATTTCAGAGAGGCCCCCATGCCCATTTGCTTATAATGCTGGAATGCTTTGGTAGCATTTTGCATAGGTAGAAAAGACATAATGAACAGGAGCCAGCGTTAGATGAAAAAGAGTGTATGAGGAGAAAGGGAGAATCAGGCCATGGGAGGACATTGTGATTTGTTCTATTTAGGCGGAATGTTTGCTATTTAACTTGTAAATGCTGGTTATTATGTTCATCTTTTGGTATAGTTAATGGATGGATGGATGTTCATCTTTTGTTTGTTCTACAACAATTCTACAATTTCATTTAGCAGATGCTTTCATCCAAAGCGACGTACACCTGAGAGTAGATACAACAGGAAAAAGACACAGAAGAGAAAATCCAATGATTTTTTTCAGTATTTTTGGTACTTTCATGGACATAACTCAGATATGATAAATGTACCACATAATAGCAATAGATAGGGCAGGTTATTATGAAAAACAGAGAAATCTAAAAGCATCTATGTCAGAATTGGTTTCACCAGTCTGTACATAGACAAACAAGACTAGCAGCTCAGACACAGTGATGCTTAAATTAACACCAGCATGCTAACGTGCACAATGACGGTACTGATATGCGGATGTTTAATGTTTACCATAGTCACCATCTTAGTTTAGCACGTTGACATTTGTTTATCAGTGCTATCACAGTGTCGCTGATGATGCTGGAAAGGTCTCTTTTTAAAAACAAATACAGATATGTAGTTATAAACCAAGATTTAACACAGACTGAAATTTTCATGTGATGGTGGTGCCAGGTGAAAAAGTTATTACAACAACAGTTTAGTTATTACAGTTTGAACTGAATTGTAAGACACTGATTCAGGAGAACTCCTCTAGGGACTATAAATATCTATATTTAGCAATCCATTCGAAATAAGTTAAGACAATTTAATCTGAAGCAAGCTGATTAACAGTCTCGCCAAACACACAGACAGATCAACAGTAGTGCCTGAGATAAAGACCACAATATTTGGATTGTTAAGCTATATTTCTCTTGCCTGCCTAATTTTCTCTAGCAGCACTCCTTTACTACAGCGTTCTAATGAGAGGCTCTGTGCACTTGGAGAGTTTTATTCCATTAACTTCATATCTGGTCTCCAATGTCTCTCTTAACTAATGTATGGCTCTGTTCCACCAACTACAACTGAAAGAAACACTTTGGTTTGGAATGTGCTTTACTGAAGAGCTTTTCTTCATCCGGAGAGTGGGACTGCTGTTTCTCGACTGTCTAAAATCTATTCTGAGAGGTTATTACAGAGAGAGGGATATCATGCTGCATTATCCACAGACATGGTAAAAAAACAATCATGGAAATGTACTGAGCACTTTGTAAGAACACGACCAGCTGTTCTGCAGTTTTAAAGGAGGATAGAGGATACATGCTGCATCCACGTTGCACTTTTCCTCTGCCTTTGCCTCTTTGAACCTACTTCAAACATTAGTCAGTGTGTGTTTAGTGTTATGCCAGCCATGTGGATGGCATATGCTAACACTGTAAATGGGCTGGCTGGTTGTAAGTGTGTGTGGTGACCAGTAGCTCTTAGTTATATCCTTGAGCTGTAACTTTGATGTCAGCTGGTGGATGCCAGTGGTAAAAAGGTGATGGCCGAGGTAAACGTGTGTATGGAAACAATTCAGTTGCAAGCAGTGTACAACAGTAGCCACATGAAAGGCCCCTTTGTGGGGCTCTGCTACCTTACAGATGGTCAGCTTCCCTCGTCCATTAAATAATAACAGTACTCCATGTCTCCCCGGGCCAGATGTGCGGAATGGGTATGATGCGAAATGGAAACAAATCATTCGGGCTTTACTCTTTAATTGAGCACCGGAGTGTTTATTTTCTTGAGACTGTCATAATAAACTCCGAAATTCCCATAAAACTCAACTCTAAAGGCCAGATTAGCCCATTTAGCACCTCTAGACAGTATTTTCCACATGAGACGTGTCTTAAGTGCAGTTCTGCTGGTGGCAAGACTTCCACACGGGACTGGCCACATCTTTAGTCACTCCTTATTTCTGCTCTGTGATCTTGCACTTAGAGGCACCCCTTGTAAAAGCAGCAGTCGCAGGGAGGTCGCCCTGACATCTTTATCATAATTGCCCTAAATACCCCCATTAGAGAAGCTAGCCAGTATCCTCAATAACACTAGTCATCCCTGGTAGCACTGGTGCATCTAATTGCCTGGGCCCTTTTTGAAAGATTGCCTGACATCAGCACGGTTCCCTATGGGCAGGCCCTCTTCATTCTCTGCCCAGCAAAGCATATCGTTATCGCAGCCAGCAAAGAGACCTGGCCTCCCTGCTCCTGGATAATTAACTGTCTGGCTTAACTGCATAATGGAAAAAGGAACATTGGAGGTATGGTAGTTATTCAAGCAGGCCTTGGAGAGGAGAGGCATAAGACAATACTGGGGTCATCCATGCTCACCATTTTTCAGTGGGATGGGCGATAATGTAGAGGGATAGAAAGTCATATTGGAGGCAGAAGCTGGTTATGGAGGATTGGTTTCATATGATAATTAGACCCATATGCTAATTGCTGAGGAAGCTTGATGAATTCTTCCAGCCTAGCTCTCCACTCCAGTGCTGGCTCTGCTATCAGCTGTCCCCAGCGTCCCCCACTTCAAAGGCTTGATCCATCTTTACATAGCACTACATTCACTCTGTCTCTTTCGGCATTACAACAACAGTCCCCCCCCTTCCCGTCCACAAAAGACAAAAAAAAAAATTATAGAAAAAAGACAAGAACAGCAACAGCAGGAGGGGGAAGTAAAGGGGCGTCTGCCGTAGTTTGACATTTACAAGTCTCTTAGTGAAATGTATGATGCACATCCTGTGAGTGTGTGTGCGCAAGTGTAATTAGAACACGGCAGGCATGTGTTTGTCTTTGTGTTGTTGTATGGTGGAGGTATCAAGGACAAGTGCATTAATGAGCACCTGGAGAGGAACAGCTTGTGTCTCCTGGTTAGTGTGACCGCGAGCAGGGCACAGACTCCTTCACTGACTCAGATGACGTGACTGATGGAGGGGGAGGTTTCTGTCAGATCTGGGGCACTCCCAGGAGCTGCAGTTTGTCTCGGCTGACAACAACGCACACCAAAGGGGCCCCCATCCCACACATTAGCTGGAAAGGCAAGAGGACGCTGTCCTTCCCTCTGTACTTAAAGACCTACACTTCCTCCCTTCCTAAGTTCTTATACCTTTTCTTAAATGTGTGTTTCCCCTCTAAACATGATTTTCTTGGTTTTTCCAGTCTAGAAATATTCTTTTAATTCCTGAAAGTATGACAGGTATCAAGTAAATTTTCAAACATCTATACATGTAGTTCTGTAAAGTGCCTCCCTCTAGTCATTATTTACTCCCTAAAACGTCATCGCTGTGTCTCAAAGTTACATATTTAGAATTTCTCTCCCTATAAAATAACCCCTTCCTAACTAAAAATGTCTTGGTTGTAACTCTACATCATTGCTACCTCTAAAATATATGGATGTACACTGTCCCTGTCTCTCTTTCCACTCAAAGCAGCTCAAGCACACCAGCTCACATACAACTCTGTTCAGACACTGTGTAACTATTCTGCTCTGCACAATGGCAAGTTCCTGTATTGGAGTAATTTAGGCACATTTGTTTGAGCAGGAGACTGATTCTGAAGAAGAATAATGATGCAGAAAGTCCCACACTGCAAGCTGACACGATTGGTTTCTTGGGTTTGTTACGTTACCTGAAAGTTTGAATTTGTGTTTTTGAGGCTCTCGGTGTGAAGGAGGAAATTCTCAACTGTATCGCTAACTACGTATTTTTCCGCATAATTTGTCACCATATAGACATGCTAATAAGGTAAATTGCTTAATTTTCATCAGCAGGGTCTTTAAATAGGACATTTAATGTCTTAAAAAAAATCTAAATCTCATGTAAATGCATAATATAGCATCTGAACAGGTGGCTGGTTTACAAGCTCCTCATATTCTAAGTATTTTTGATAAATCTGGTCAAATAAGGATAACATAAATTATGCATCAAATGTTATATTGATATTTTGTGAATGGCAAAAGAACAAAGGGATAGAGTCACATCCTCAGTTACATATGGATTGAACAGGATGCATATGGATCCAGAGAATGTGGGAGAGCAGCAGGAGTTTGGCATCACTTTAAAGTGTGCTGAGGTTCTGAGTAAAGGGAAAAAAAGAGCATACAGGGTCATCGCTGCCACTTAATAATCAAAAGACTGTGCCTGTGTTGTGACATCGATAACAACTGTCTTATTAGATTTGTGGTATTACATTGCAGTGCTAATACAAGTACATTTGCACTGTTAATAGCATTACATTCACTCCAGTATCTCACATCCTCATCAGTGCAAAACACAACGGCCAATCTTGTTCCCTGCTGCTGTTCTTACATAAAAGACATAAATCTGCAAGCAACCAGAACAAAATGTCCCAAACAGATTGACTCCATCCTGGATTTGCCATAATACAGAGAATGAACAAACCAATAATTTAGAGCTCTTACTAGTGTTTAAAGGGCCTCTCATTCAACCTAGATGCTTGATGCAGCTTATAACATCATTATAGACCTTAGAAACAGCAGCTGACAAAATATGTTCTTGCCATTTCATTCATCACCTACTTTTCATCAGCAGATTGAATTTTTGCCTGATGATTACCTGTTCTGTTTTTTTTTTTTTTTTGTAAGCACTTCTTGTCAGTGCTAAAAGTGGTCAGGCTGAAAAAAAACAAAACTTGAGTATCTGCTATTGCATGGCAACTGGGCAAATTCAATCTGCCAATGATTGATGATCATGTGATGTGACCGAAATGTCCAGAACAACTACTTCTTGTCCTTGCAGCGAGATGATTTTGTCGACAACAAGATATTTGACCCAGCTAATTAGATGGGAGATGGAATAAGAATAATGACAGGTTTGTAATAAACAAATTCACAGTCGTTTTGTCTCCTTCGCTGTACTCGCCTTGAAGTTTTACAAGTTCGAATCAGTGATGGGTTTTCCATGTTCTAGTCTGCTGGTAACAGAGCTGCTGGTTTTAGTACAATGGTCCTCTACAGCAGTTTTAAACACATGATAGTCATTATTGTAGAGCATCTCTTTGATGAGAAAACGGAGCTTGGAAAATTGGAACAGTCGTTCTGTGACTTCTTATTGCCTGGTTATTATTTCTAATGGCTTTAAAACACTAAGAGAGAGCAAAAGATATTAAGTCTGTGCTCTGTTTTAACCTGAAATGGACCTTAGAAGTAAAATCTCGGAGCATGCTCAGATTTCTTTGAAGGTGTGTTTGTAATGAACTGAATCTGCTAAGAAATTCCAGGCTTAATAAGTTTATCAATGCGTTACTTCCTCTGGGCAGTTTTCTCTGTTGAAAATCCCCAGTCAAGCATATGGGGACATTTATGCTTGTGTTACAGCTGCCCATGTTTACCATCCTCCACCTCAGGCTCTTTCCACTGAGAGAAAGACGCTGGCATGGGTGCAACTCCGCAAATCCCACCTGGATGTGGCATTTGTAATAAACAACCTAGGGGCATGGCTGCCACCCTTTCTTTTCACTCCCAGCGCTCCTCCTCGAGCCCCTTCAACACTGTTCATAGGTTCCCCAAACAACCTCTAATTTGTCTCTTGAACAGTGGCATATAAATTGCGGTGTGTTGTTTCCCAAGTAAGTCTACGGGCAACACATGATACAGCTGTTTCCTGCATGCTCTCCTTTTCTTCCTGTTCCTTTCTCATAGACTCACTCTTCATGGCTGTGATAGCACATGAGAGGGAAGATATAGTTATTCAGGGAATTATCTGCCTCATTGGTGCCATATCTCATCCCGTGCTTTTGTGCCAAATGGCCGTGTTTCCATGGAGCCTGCGTGTGTTTACTGTGACGTGCCATGGCAGGGCCCTTTCTGGTACAGAGGGACTTAGTGCACAGCAGTGGAGGGTATTTCAGTCCCCGTCTGGAGTTTTGGGGCTTACTTCTGCAGCTCTCCTCTCTTCTCCCACCTGCTCTCCTTGCTGTTGCTTCATTGGGTGCCTGTGTGGCTGTGTGCTGGTGCTCCTGGCCCTGTTCTTAGACAGACAAGGCTAATTGAAAGGGAAGGCTGCTCTCTGCTGATCAGCTCTGACAGCAGTGTCTTGCCAGAGGTGGGTGTGCCACCCCATGCTGAGAGTTTTCACAGCAAAATAACAGTGCTGTCGTGAAAAACACAGCCCGTGCCACGACTACCCAGGCAGGTTGCCAAAGGAGCCAGATGAATTTTGCGGACAGAAGAAAGAAGGGAAACCCACTTTGTCTGCTTTACGACTTTAGGGAGGAGAGTCGTGCCAGCTTTTAGTGAAAATCTAACAGGCATTCTGTCATTTTATCCAGGGTTACAATTACATGAAATCACATCTTTTTTAAAGAATGCAACAGCTAATGATCATGTTTGATCACACATGTACTGTCTCTCATTAGTTTTGCTTTCCAACGTTACAGCAACGGGTTCAGCCAAAATGAAATATTCAGTGATTAACAACTTCAACCCCCTGTCCTCAAACTCCCCTGAAGTTAGACGAAAAATGGAAATTGAAGGTAACAGAGACAACACAGAATTTCCTCTGAGTCAGAAGTCCAATGAGTGCCTTATAAATACATTTATTTATATCACATATTCAATGCTATAAAAAAATATACTGGTCTTGATATATCATAGCTAAAACTGTCATTTTCAGGTAAACTATGCTTTTAAGTCATGGTTTGATTGCCTCAACCCAGTAGATCATTTTCACTCGCTTCAGGTTCTTTCTACTACCTCCTCTCAACTTTTCGGATGTGTCTAAGTCTGCTTGCAGGTCCAACACTGCCCATATCAGAGGTGCTGCCATCCAGTGTGACTTAATACACCAGGACAGGCTGAGACCCCTCAGCAGGCCCACAGTGGACAGCTGTGATTACTGCTGACAATAATTTATGGTCCCCTCTGATTGAAAACAGGAGAGCTGGAGATAGAAGGATAGCGCGGAGTCAAGGCACCACCTTAAGATATAAAACTGAGGCCGCAGCTGCTGTCAGAAGCAGGACTCCTGCCAAGCTCTGCAGGCCTTCTGCCCATCCAGACAAACACAAGCTCTCATTTTGCTCTCTTTTCTCTTCCTTTATATTTTCCTTCCTCCCTTTCTTTGCCTAGTCTCAGCCCTCCTCTGCATTGTTTCCCACAGAATACTCTTACATTTTGTTCTCTGATTTGTGCTTAATGCAATTTCCCACTGAATGTTCATCTTAGAAAAATGGAATCAAATCAACAGTTAACTTTGTCATACTAAAAAGGTGTAAAAGTGGTAAAGAATACACAGAAGTGGCAAGAGAACACATAAAGAAAAAACAATAAGGACACTCCATGCAGGAAATTGTATCAGAACGTAGCATTGAGGAATGCTTTTTGCAGTAATTGTGCAAAATGAAAGAGGAACAAGTACTTATCCACCCTGGCTGATCAGGTGTCTCTGCTGTGAGCTTTTCCAGCCCCGAGATTACCCCACTAATCCTAACAATAGCACTGTGCAGCTGGTTTGAACAACTATCTGCACCATTGTTTATGTTGTCATCCCTGCTGGATTGTACTCATGAGGAGTAGCCTAACCATTTTAGTGGATTTGCATTTACTATTTCAATGCCATATCCAGGGATGAGGATCCCTTCCACTAAAATGATGTATGTTCTGGGTATTGTGTTCTATTTTTAAAAAGGGGCCTTGAATCAAAGTGAAGGGGTAGCAAAGCTCTCCTGAACATAAAACTGCAATTAAACAATCCCTAGATTGAATTGAAAAAAAAAAGACTGAAATGGAATCAGATAGAATTAAATCTCAAATGCACTCCAGTAAAAAGATTTGTTTTTAAACCAGTTGTGGTTCTGCTATATAGAGAACTGAGCATGTGCTTAGAATATGTCCACAGTAGAATTAAAGCAGTCATATGAAAATAGCATTATATGACTGTATTTAAAGGACTCCCAACCTACCACATATGAGCAATATTTATGATAATGAGCAAATCGTGTCTTTTTATTTTCCATGTAAGACATAAATAATGTAGAAATGTCTTGCATTCTAGGTATATAACAACCATAACTATATAATGAGTGTTGTTGTGTGTGTTGGGTTGCTATATGTGGATATATACAATACCTTTTTACAACATAATGCAGTTTTATCACACTGACTACCTGTATTTGTAAAACTAGTCCCTGAATCTAAGGATGGAATATGTTTCCTCTCAGAGCACAATGGTTGACAAAAGCCTCAGAGTTATGTGAACAAAAGCAGGAATGGAATCCCCCCAAAATTCAAGGCACACTACTCTGTTGCTTTTCAATAGAGTCTTTATTCACATGGCTACACGACTAAAACAAAGGACAAGCATGTACAGACTGCATAGAGGTAATGGAAAAAGAATCTTATCAAATTGTACAGCAAAGTAACAACTAAAAACGATGAAGCAGCTCTGTGATAGACCTTGAATCTGTCCGGCAGCCTATACTCTCCCTTTCCTCCCAGCTGAGGCAGGTTCCAGTCCCCTGTGACTCTGAACAGGATAAGCAGGATTAGAAAATGGACGTGTGATGGAGTGAGAGACTCACAGCGACAACATCACAGAAACTGTAAAAAAAAAAAAAAGAAAAAATGGTGGAAAATCGACTTCATTAGAGGGCAACAATGCAGCTTACAAACACCAAATGTTACCTTTAAATAATGCTATATGGTGGGTGTGTTTGGAATGAAGCCATAATAAAAAAAAAAATGACATTTACATTTCATTTTGGATGTTTTCTGAGATCTATCACCACACAGTTCTGAATTCAGCCGATGCTATTATACAATGCCTAACAATGGGATGATCAATATGCTACTATTTGCAACTTTAAACAGTGTTTTGCTCTGATTTGGCAGCAGAGAAATTGATCTGGACTTACAGATCTCTGGAGAGTGGGAGTAAACTGCTGCGTCAAAAACAGCTCACTGTCATAACATTTTGAGAAAGTTTAGAATTTGCACAAATTAAAGACAATTACGGTACAAATTTTTCCAAGTAGCATCAGCATTGGCCCATGCATCTGGCATGAAAAACTCTGGAGACTTCTGATTAAAGTGAGTAATGTGAAGCAGACAGTGGAGTTTAATATTCTGACTGTATTTCAATACATGTTGTGCTCTGTGAGACGGAAGATATGAAAGCATGAAATTAAAAAATGGAGCTAACTATACGGTATATAATCATGAATGAATGAATATGCTGATAAATCATGACTTTATGTTGTTTTAATGCAGTACTGTGAAAGAATGTCTTAGTGTTTTACTTGGACATATGCCATACTTTATAATAAAAGATCACAGCTTCACACTTTTAGTATGTAAATATATATTTTTTCTTAATCTCATATGATTACCCTTTTTCGCTAGGTTGCAGTCATTAATCCCTCCTCATATAGTGACTGACAATAACTCCCGCACTTTGTCCCAGGGACACTGCAATGATTCATCACTCTGTCACCTCTCACAAGGGACTTGATGGTGTCCATTTAACCACTGGAAGAAAATCTGACTCTTTACGGTATCCACATACCACAGCCTCCACGATAAACTGAAGGAAAAAAGCAAACAAAAACTCCACAGGCATCAAAAGCTCTTAATTTAGACCTGTTAAATGGTGCAAGATGACTTATTAATGATATTTAAAATGTCCATTATACTATTAGAGAAGAAACAACGATGCAGAAATGAAACTGAACATTATGGCAGAGTTGCACTTTTTTTTCTCAGTGGTTGTTACCGTTTGCTTGATGTTTTATAGCTCACAGAAGGCTGATGCTATCAGGCTTGCTATTTCTTTTTCCTCTCTCATCTCGCTCTCTCTCTCCCCCTCCGCCTTCCTCGCTCACATTCACTCTCTGCCACCTGCACATACTCACATACGCACACTTCGATGACATAAAAAGACTGCTTTCTGATGAATAAATTTGTATATTTTAGACCCTATCCCCGTTTCAGCAAGTATTCTCCAGAGGCCCTGCCTTCTTCTCTCCTGAGTTCCCCTGCAACCCAGTGGAGTCATTAGTCTGCTTGCTGTGTTGAACTCTTTAATCATCTGTGTGTTACATAAAAAGAGGACTATTCCTCAGTGACACACAACGGCATGCTCAGCTTGGTTGGGGCTTGCTTTGATGTGTATAGGCTGTTGTGTTGTGTCTGCACTATAGGCTTCTTCAGGCTCAGTTTTTCCATTTCTCTGTGGAGGTGAGATAAGATGTCAGTCTTCCTCTTGTTGCAGTAAAGATGTGACTGCGGCTGTATAGTTTGCTACTAAATAAGAGCATCACGCCTTTGTAGACATACATTCTACCACAGTGTGGTCCCAGGTTTATCCCTGTACCTATGGTTCCTGGATCGTTCTAATTTCTGCGGTTTGATGAGCACATGAATGAACTACTTGCACAGTGTTGATTGCAAAAATCTCCTGATTATTAATTCATGTACTGTATTTTCAATAGATACAACAAATACTGTCACTTTTTTTTAAGTTATATCCACAAATGTTTAACAATTCGTTATTTGTGTAAATGTTAGAAAGCACTCAAACACACCCACATGCCCATATGCGGCATCAGTGTTTCCACAGGGACGAAGGCAGGCGCCTACTGCCATGGTATCAGGTTGCAGGTCTGTCAGACACAATGGTGAGGAGTTGCCCTGAGGCTCGACCTGAGAGGGCAGAACAATGGAGCCGCAGTGCAGACGGAGCAGCAGAGGGCACGACGAGCCGATCTGTCAGCCTGGCAGAGCTGCTCGGTCTGCTCCGGCCTCAGACCTTCTCCTTGCACATACAATGGAGGGTGGCAGGTCAAGAGCGTGAGGAAATGGTGGGGAATTCCCAGCATGCCATAATAAAATGGAGTTCTCTATTTTGGTGACCGTAGGAATAGAACACAGTTCGGGTACACCCAGAATACATCATAACTTTCACCGATTACAGTGAAGTCATTTCGGTGGGTCAGTGTGCAGCTGGAGATAATTAATTTGCAGGTCAGTGGTCACCGCTCATTACTTTTGCATAAAAGTAAAGGGCTCGTCTGTCTGACAGCTGAACTTGTACCACGAGACTAATACCAAGCTGTCTTTATAGCCTTCAGGACTGGTTACTGTACTATCTGGTAAGAAATGATATTTTGAAAGGGCAAAAATGTTTTCAATATGGGTCACTTTCTGAATTCATTGGAATAATGTGAAGGATGTTGCGGTGCACATCTGAAGAGGCAGTTCAATGTGCTGAAAAATAAAGTGGAATCACATCAAGCTGTGACATCTCATAAAGCCGAATGTGGCTCATCTCTTACACCACTTACAGGGAGAAGGATATCAGTTTAAACCAATTTTGCGATGAGTTCCTACAGCATGGCTATAATATCTCCATTCTCGCCTTTTATCTTTTGTGCACATGTACACTGGCCCAATCTGTTTAGGGAGACTAAGCGTTTAGTCAGGGCTGTACACAAACCGAGGTCCTGAAGACAGCTGCCCTCAGAGTGGTGACTAAAGGGGGCTAGTGAAAGCCAGATTTTGTAAAAGCTCTTAATAAGGCACAGTGTGATATATAAGCCCGCAGGCGGCAAAGCTCTGTGTGCAAACACTTCAACCACTCGTGTGATAGGGCAATCTGTGTGTGGAACAGTGAACGGCCTAACAACTCTGTTATTTCACACGCGACCCTATTTGGCCTCTCTGATATCCCTAATTTGGTAGCTGAATTTGATATAGTGCAGCAAATATTTGCTTAGGCACATTAACTCTGTTTGCCTGGTGTGTTACGATAAACAAACCGCAATGGTGTACTGAATGTAATAAATGTTAAACAGTGCATGCAATTATATACTTCACATATCTGGCCCTCTGCACTGAAAGCACGCTCTGTGGACCCGGGCTCTAGTTTGACAGATCGTTATTCCCCTTCCTGAACACCTAGGGTCACATTCAGAAATTAACTGTTTATGAGATGCCCGGGGTAGATGGCAAATTTTAGCCCATATTTCAGCAGAAATAAAACATAGATTTTGACATGTAATTTTCACACGCATTAAAAATGCACAGAGAAAACAGGTACGAGCTTCATGCAAATGTTAGATGCCTCAGATAGAGCATGGTATGTACTGAATAACCAGTAAGTCGTTTTAAGGTTTGCCCATTCATGTTTGCTCTGAATACTCCTTTATGGGACTCAGGTTTTGAGACATAGATTTGTGAATGGACTTTTCCTTTACTAACCATGCAAATGGCAATACATTTCTATTCTATTCTATTCTATTCTATTCTATTCTATTCTATTCTATTCTATTCTATTCTATTCTATTCTATTCTATTCTATTCTATTCTATTCTATTCTATTATTTCTGCACTTTCATTTCCTTCACCTTTCACGAACAGGATATTTAGGTTAAGGCCTATTTGCTATTACGCAGTATGTACAGGCTTTAACATGTTATATCTTCTACTGGATCTTTTCACCTTGCCCCCTGTTTAAACATTCCTGTTTCTTCATGTTACAATAACACCTAATTTTCCTATTAATACCACAAGAGTGCAATAAGTTTCAGACTGAAAGTTTTTCTGTCCGAGTTTGATCGACTTTTGCTATAAGAGATCAAACTGTGACTGGGGAAATCATGGACAATCCTACTTGCGACTGACATACATCTAGTTGTTTGCTTAATAGAGACACACATACAGTATTTGATGACATCAAGGTCCTCTTCCTATGGGTGGTGAATGCACTGCCGGATGTATGTAATGTAAAGTAAAGTCAGCAAGGTTTTTACTTGACGTTGAAGTCAAAAATCAACTAATCACTGTCAAAGAAGATCATGGTTTTAACATTACCTTGCTGTGATTAATTACCTCAAATTCAGTCCGGAATGGAAGGAGTGAGTGTGTGAGATCAGGAGAAAGTGGGGCATCAGCAGTCAGCTGTATTTGGATTATAAGTCAACATGCTTTTAGCTGTGCTACCTGCTGAATCAGCTGTTTCTTCATAAGGACAGTGAGTGATCTTAATCCTGTATATCCAGGTAACCTTCTCCACAGGAGGACGAGTACAAGAATAGCGCAGTTTAGGATCTAGGTTTTACACTCTTTTACATCCAGCAGAGATACAAGCATGCAACAGCTGCCCCACTGTGAGGATAATGAGTGAGGGGTCCCATTTCAGTGTTGCAACTTTATATCTTTCTCTGTGAGGATGCATTCATATATTCTCTTACTTCTTGATAGTTGTTCAGAAGTAAGCTTTTCTCAGGACGGTGACAGCTTGCAGCACCGGTGTGAGAGGAGGAGAAGACAAAGCACTCTGTACTCTGAGGCTGTGTGTGATTAATGACAGAGGTGTGTGTTGCAGTGGGCACCCTCGGAGCAGCTACAGATCAGTCTTCCTGTAAGACAAATCTGACACTCACCAACCCACCGCCCCACCTGCTACCCCCTCACCACCATCAAAACCTCAGCTCCTCACAGCCATGTGCACCCAGCGCGACATTGCAGTCATAAATCATCCCAAACAAAGCATGTTTAATCTGTGACGCGCAGGCCTGACACGCAAATTTATTACCTGTTGTAGGAAAACTGCACATGTCCCACTGAGTCAAGCCTCTATTTACCTTTGAGAAACCAGTAAAATACTGGAAAGACAAAGTCTGCAACAAAGAAAGCTGATGATGGCAATGTCTTTCGGGCTGAATTCAGGAGACAAAGCCTCGCTTTGCTCAACCGTCCTGCAGCCTTTTCATGGTGGATGACATGCTTGCACGACTTTCTCGACTGCACTTGCCAAAAAGATTTAGGGATTTTTCTCAAGCACATTTGTAAAACATGAATACCAAATTATCTCTTGTGGATTAGAGCTGGATAGCTGCTCTATGCCTGGTGTGAGTCATAATGCTTAGTGAGAACTGGGCACCTACTACCTACAATTGCGTGATAGGGTAGGGTTGGAGATATCAGCTCTGCAGTAATAGGGAATTGTGAGGGAATTGTGCTCACTTTTCAAAGGCTGCAGTGTAGCAGCAATTCAGAAAATACTATATCAAAATATACCATGTTTCAGTGTTTTTAATGTGCCACATATCAGTCAAAAAGGAGCAAAAAAAACTGCATCTAGAGCAAAGCAGAGAACTCTGTCTTGTGGTACAGTACAGTGACAGTAGCTGCAGTTATCTTTAGCGTTCTTGCTATACAGTCTGACAAACTGAATTACAGTAGCATTAGCTTGATGTGTAATCGTAACTAAAATGCCAAGCAGAACTGGCTGAAAGGCAGAAATTAAGAGTGGTTTCACCCACACATTCCCTCTCACAGACTCCCTTTATGCGGCTCGTCCTCAACATGTCTTTTCACTGTAAATGGTAGGAATGAGAAGTGATGGCACCTGCTCGCTGGCTTTGGCAATGTCAGAAACTCACACGTACACAGACACGCTCGCACACGTTTTTTGCTTATGATGCAATCATCAAGTCAGAAAATCTGTGAAATTAGCCAGCAGTGAAATGCCTAAGTACAAACTGATCGTTTCATCTCGCATAACATCAAAGATTCATCCACTAAGAAACCATGAAAGTACATCCGAATGTTGATGTTTTGCCTCATCTAGTAAATACCCACAAACATTTTTGCCTGGCTCTTGCATTAAAGAAAATGAGAGAACTTAGAAAAGTGTATTGTTCCAATTAACTTACATAAATAGGAGTTTGCAAGTTTGAAATTTGCTAATATCACCCTGCAGTTTATGACACATGTGAATTATTTGACTCATTCCAGGTGATTAATTAAATAATATTCGAAATTAGGGACAAAATGAATAATGGTAAGAGCAGTTTAATTCCTGACCTTGTTCAATTTTTAATGAGCTCAGTACGACAGAGACCACATTTTATAAATGGAGCTATAGACTCGTGTGAATATTGCAGATAATTAAAGAACTTATGTTATTCTCGACATCTCTGCACATGTGCTGGGGAAAAAAAGAGGCCCATCAAACAAACAAGGCAGGGTGTATGTCTGGGCTACTCCCCCTCTCAGTTGATAAGCATTCAGTAGTGTGATAAACAGAGACGAATACATTAAGAAACCCAAGAGACTGGTAATCTCAAGAGGGATCATCAGCTCATCATAAGGACGTTTGTATGCTGTCGTTCTCCGCCTCAGGAAGAGCAAAACCTACTGCGGAGTGTCAAACTTGTACAGAAGTGAGATATAACAAGAGAAGCAGCATTACAGAACTTTTTTGTGTAGTCATTCTTGTCATTAAGTCTGTCTGACAAACACATTGAACCTGCATTGCCTTCATTTATAGACACAAACCTCCTCCCCCTAAAAACATTTCCTTGTAGTTGACCACTAAACCGAACCAGACCTTTCTAATGACCTACATTCACATTATCTGCTCCACTTTCCTTAACAAACTTGTACCTTGAAGTTTTTCATTTCATGTGTCACTCTCTCACATTAGCAGTTGTGTGCTATTTGAGGCTGGAAGGCCTTGGTTACTTTAATTACAGTGTGTAATGAGAGAAGACTTTCAGACTGTGAGACATGGAATATTTTTAGATCTTGATCTTGATTATCTAACACATTGCTGCGGTCGACTCAGATACGACTTCTGGAAGGAGAGCCATAGCACTTTGAAACCATCAATTAAACCAATCAACACTTTTCTGAATCCTCTTCTGTTAAAACTCGTTAAGATCTGAATACTCAAGTGATTTCAGTGCACGTCATCCTGACTGTTGCTCGCACGTTTGCTTCGTAAACTTGTTTTGTGGTTATATAAGAAGTCACGCTACAGGGTAAGCAACGGGTAACTTGTAAAGTCACTCAAAATGCAGTGTACTGTTTGTTGGCAGTGTTTGTTCCATGACTGAATGTGTAGTGTGGAGTACCCGGGATTGGTGAAGGGTGTCGAGGACTTTCCAGAACGGTTGTTTTAATGAGCCTCAGATAATGAAATGTTATTTTCAGAGCTCGTCGGTCAGATTTCCGTGTCAGAAAATGGTGTGACTCGGTGATCTGTTTGTGCTTTTCTCATTTACAACACAAACATCTATTTTTTTCCTCACTATCATACTGTAGCTCAGACTTGACTTGTATATCCTAATAAAGCTTGCTGCATGCATTTTTTAATTGGAAGGAAAGAGTGTCTGGGTCTATTTGTGGTCTGGTACAATGTTGGAAATGCCAGCTGTCGGCATCAAAGCCCTGCTGGGACAAACCATTATTTGGCACGTCCCTGCAGCTGGTTGAAATGCATCACTTATTATGTCATACATGCAAGATTTCCCCCTTAATGTAAAATGGCAAAGAATCACACATAGACATTTTATAAGTAAACTTTTAAAAGATGTTTTTCCAATCTTTGTGTAAAAAATGAGCACTATGAGGACATATTTTACTATAAACTGAATTATAAATTACTAAAAATCCACATGAAATTGGAAACATTTTCTCTAAAACTGTTCACTGTGCTGTAGGTTTTTTTCTTTTCAACTTCAGAGAGAGACAGGAAAAATCCTCGACACCTTCTGGAATTATGACTGACAGCTGTGGCTGGTCCAGAGAGCCCTGAGCCAAGCCCCATCACATAACGCATGCCCGACATGTCTATGTCCATCTGGGGTCCTACTCTTCAAACCACAGCCTCCTTGCTCTCTGCCGGCAGAGAGACCAAGGGGACAAGAGGAGGAACAGGGTGTGAAGACGGGCCTCGTAGGGCTCGGAGGGAAGCATCCAAAGCCAGCTGGTCTGGCTTTGAGGTAGATCAATGGGCAGAGTGACACAAAGGCAGCAGAAAGAAGAGGAAGAGTTGTAGACAGAACAGACGGAAGAGATAAAGAAAGTCAATACGTGCAGGGAAAAAAGGTGGAAATTGGAACAGCAGGTTCTGTGAAGGCGTTTGTACCACGATCGACAACAAACAGGTGAGGCACAGGTGTAACAAAAGGGTTCAACTCACATTTCACATGAGTTAAAATGAAATGTGATGCTGACATCATGGCAAGTTTGACAGTTTTTTTTAATAGTGGATCTAATACAAATGTCATCTTTTGTACAGTTAAGTGGATTTGAGCAACGATTGAGCCACACATACAGTATCGTATTTTAATCTACTACATTACATTCAAGTGGAATTTAATGAGCTTTGTTGCATTTTTGTTAACATCACTATTTTTTGTTGCTGCCATCACTTTGGGAAGATGAGAGGAATGTATGTAGACACAAAAAAGCTGCTAAGGAGATACTTGAATCCAAACTGTTGTCAACTCATAAAGCGCTTTCATGTTATTTCACTTTTATCTTTTAACAGAGTTTCTAATGGGAACCAGACACTTCCAAAAGACAGTCAACAATTGCAAATTTTGCTTAAATATTAAAATATTACATTCATATTATGCTGCAGTAGTATTAATGCTGACATATATCTTTATCTGAAGAGAATAAGAAACTGTGAGTCAGTGAGAAATCTACTATGATATCTGCAGATGCTTTTAGGATATTTGGATGAATGTAACTATGCATGATGAGGCTGGAAAATGAGTTTCAAGACAGGATCATTTTTTTAAAATCATAAACGCATGTTTGGGTACAAAATATTTTATTTTTACAGTACAATACAATTTGAACCACCCTCATAATAAACTGCATTAGAGTATAATGACTTTAAAAATTACTGATTTAATTGAAAATATGCTTTTATATTCTCAGTGGAAACTGCTCATTTCAAAAATCTCATATGGCCCTGAATAATATTGAATATATTTTAACAAACAATAACAGTAATATAAATAAATAAATAAATAAAATAAAATAAAATACTCACCCATCAAACAAATAAAAAATGTGCTTCTTGATGTAATGGTGCAATACAAAGTACTGGTGTGTGTGAGAGGCAGATGGGAGAACAGTATGAATCAAGTGTAGCTGTGGCTAATATGAGAAAAACAACGGCGTCCATTTGGTTCAGTATTTAGTCTACCAGTTTTTTTCTAGCGTTTTGAATTTGAGTTAACATCGACTAGCAGAGATTACAATTTTCAAAACTACTATTTAATCTCTACTGGTGTGTTGAAACCCGGCAGTAGAAACTTCTGTGCGCTGGGAGAAACTTGGTTGGTATAAAGTACAACATAAGAAGAAGTCAGCTATTTCAGTCTTAACTCATGCCGAGAGCTGGTAATGAAGAAACTGTTTTTATGGGCATTAAAAGTCATTAAGAACAGTTGACTCCTTGGCCTCAAGCCATGAGGAATCAGGAGGGACAATGAAGACTCGACACAGCTTTTATTTTCTTTTAGGACTGAGACTAACTGGTGAGAAAGGTAGAACAGTACACTGGGGAACTAGCTGTACTAGACAAATACAAATGATCTACATACAGCAGCAGCCATACTGTGTGAAAACCTCTTTCCTTCATTAGCTATTAGAGCATGCAGTGTAATGAAACAGGATTTCTTTTGAAGAGCATGCCTAAATAACCATACACTGTTTTACTCTTCAAACGGGGAAAATCGCTGATTCTGTTTGCTGAGATATTAGATTGCTTTCCTAATTCTAAAACATACACAAGCTGTGAGTACATTAAAACTTTTAGTCAGTTTGTCTGGTGTCTCTTTGAAGTCCAAATTTCAAATGGCTCTTGAAGTAATTCATTATGTATCTATAAAGTCCTGTGAGCCAAACAACAAAGTCTTAGATATAGAAAGAGTCATTTACATTACATGCATTGCCTACTCGATAATGAGTGGCCTAATGAGTGAAACTTTTGTTACTCCTCTGATTCTCATATAATATAAGCAGTGGTGGAAGCGAAGGCTGTGGATTCTTTATTTTAAAGCAGCAAAACCACAAAGGAAAAATACCCAATAGATCCTTCATTCAGAATTTTTTAAGTAAAAGTATGTAAGTGTTATCAAAAAATTTACTTTAAACATCATGCATGAGCACCATATTGCTGTTGCTCAAAGTAGAACTTATCTTAACCAATTTATATACTGACCAAAAATGCAATATTTTATCAAAAATCAGTTAATTCTGTTTAACATAGAGGAATAAGTAGTTGTTGTTCCAACACACATCTCTACAATAGGATGGATGTCAAGAAACAGCGAAGTACACACTATATTTGAAATGATAATGGACTCAGAGTGGAGTCATAGACCTGAAATCACAAGTCAGAACCTATTCACATACCTGCAGCATAGAGTTAATGTGATTATCAATGCCAGCATGTGGAATGTTGTCCAACTCATCTTGAAGGCCTCGGTGAAGTTGGTGGACATTTTGGCAGAGTGGATCATGCTGTCGAACACGTCTATGGAGAGCATCATGTGGCAGGTTATCTGTTGTACCATGCAGTCTGAAACCGTCTCCTAAGAGACAAATGGTGAACATTCGCATGACTGACTACGGCCCTAAATGACAAGCCAGCATTCAACATGCCAACAGTCCATTCTCATTTTTCTCCTGTCATCTGTGGCATTGCATTACTTGATTAAACCTGGCATTACGGGTAGACTTTTATAGTCTCTAATTAAAGGAGTGTTTGTGTACTGGTCGCATTATCTGTCCTATAAAGCCACTCCTGACTGGTGTGTGAATTAACCCAATGGAGGAGAATCGGTCACCAGTTGGGCACAATTGCCTAAATTTAACCCTTTTCAACCATTACAAGAGAGATGAGATGTTTACTTTTGTCCTTAAGTGAAAAAAATGTCCCATTTACATGTTTGGTTTATAATTTGTATCTATTGTTGGGTCTGATATGAAGCAGTGCATCTGATTTGAAAATTATAATAACAGTAAAGTTAAAAGTAAATAAATAGGCTACTAAATTCTCCTCTGAAATATAACCAGAATTAACTAGTAAAGCAGCAAAAAAGCAAATATACTGGAATAGACTATTTCCCAACACTTTATTAAAGCCCCGTTAACTTGTAAAACCCTTAAACTGCTACATTTCACCATTCCTGATGTCCATGTGCACATTTCCTCCAAACCCAAACCTGATCACCTGTCACGCCTACCCACACGATGTGCGTAATTTCAAGAGAATATGATAATTACGCCGATTTTCCAATCGCACCTGCCTCCAAATGCCAGTGAAGACAGCCGGGCGGCCCGGTCACCACTCCTCCTCTGATCCTCCACATACACGTGACAGGCTCCGCACAAGTCCCGCCTCCCTCCCCCTTTGATTGGCTGTTCCACAGACGCTGCAGCTTCTCATTGGCTGCGGGAGGCGCCTTTTAAAGCGAATTCCATTGCTGTTGTCTTAGAGATATGACGTCAAACGTAGTATCTAATGTAATGAGGCTGAGCTGAGCAGTTTGGCGAAGTCTGGCAGCCCAAATGTAAAGTCAGAGGGGAGGAAAATAGATTGTGACTCACGTATTAGTAGTTTGTTTGTTAGTTCATCGGCATATTTTATAAAATCTGTGTATTTAGCTGCCTCATCCTGAAGGTTGAGTTGTTATTGTAATGAAAAATACATAAAAAACATACTTAAAAACCTACAAAACAATCAGCTCCTTTCTGCTTAACTGGCATTTTATAAGTTTTCAGAATAAACAGAGACTTTATCTTACTTGTAATAAATGTTTTGACTGTGTGTGAGAGAGAGAGCGAGAGAGAGAAATGGGTGAGGGAGGGAGGGGGAGGCAGCTCGTCAGATAAGGGGAGGAGTCTCTCACTGACAAGAGGGAGACTGGCTTTTCTGAGTTTGTCAGCTCCCCCTAAAATAGCAGTCAGCGCGTAAATGTGAACCGAAATTACGTTTATCCACTGGAGTCACCGATACAGAGTGTCTATATACAGCGGGCCGACTTGGGAGTTAAAGGTGAGTAGCGAAAATAGAAACAATGTTGCGGAGTGTGGCGGCGATAGTGGAGCTAACAGTGAGTGAGAGTGGAAAGGCGCAAGAGGGAGACGTAGAGTGGATTTGGGAGACGCTGGGAGACATCTATCTGTCCTCTCCCAGGTACAAGCGGCCGTTTGGCGGCACTTAAAAGTCATATCGTGTCATTTAAACATCAGTAAATTGTAAAATGGCGTCAAAGAAAACGGGTCCGAGTGTGAGGTGAGAGGTGCCGTCAGTCGCGCGCGCTGTTGATATCTGTCAATTGTGGGAAAGTTTCAGTGGATTCGTCGCGCGCCGAGAAGAAGTTCTGCTATAGGTTCTGTTAGATGGTCACTCTGAGGTTCTGGAAAACTTTGTCATGTGATCCAAATGGTTAAGCTGCACTTTGTCAAACCAGGCTCATCGTTTGTGCAAAATAGTAATCAGTGTGTATATAATAACACTGTTGATCCGTCACAGCTCCAGCAGCACACAGTGTCAGTGTCAGTAGTGATGCATGTTGTCTGCAAATTGCATGTTTTCACAATATGTAGCTTCTAAAAAACATGCAACCCCCTTTAATTTAAAAGAAAGGTAAATAATTCTTATGTATAGCTATATTTTGAGTTGTATGTAAAATAATGTTATTGATAATATCAATAATAACAATAACAATAATGTAGAAAAGGAGAAATGTGTTCTTCCAAGCCCGTATATGATTGTATGTTTCCTCAGTATAGTTACAAAAAGCGACTGAAATAATCTCAGATGATGTGAATGAATTCATGTGAGGTTTTTTGCAGGTAATCTTTGTCTCGATAGACTTCTCGCTGTACAAGGAGATCACCTGAAGATCCCATATTTTATTAATTGAAGTGACAGGCAGCGGGACAGTGCACAGCACATAGAGGATTACAGGCAGAGCTTGTGAGCGAGGATCTTTGCTGTCTGCTGGTTCTTTGAATCTCTGGCACTCTGGTGACCTTAACCCCTGGCCAGAGTGTGGAATGGCCAACAGTAACCTGACCTTCTCAAATGTTTCACCCTACATACCTCATTAATATTGTACAGAAGGAGCAGCTTTAATTCTGTTGGAACACAAAATGCAGCCTGAAGTTGTTTAACAAGTTAAAGTTGGGGGATTTTTTTTGCTCATCTGACATGTCACAAAGTGTGTTCTATGTCAAAATCCAGGAAAATCAAACTGTAGGAGCATCCTAAAAAGCTGCACTGCATTGTTTACTTGCTTACATTTAAAACTGATTGCTTTGCCTGAACTGCTTTGTTGCTTACAATATATTCCTTGCTCATCAGGTCAAATAAATGACAAATTTTATTGTAAAAGCAATTCTAAAGGGACTCGAGTTGTTACGGCAGTATTAAAGCATACTTGTATTTTTCACTGTCCTTTTTATGTTGCCACTTTTCCGACAGCATGCATGTTACCATACCAGCTGGTTGCCAGTGATTTCTAAAGCAAAGCATTAAAGCACCCTCCAATCTGCAGTCATTAGCTTCTGTGCTGCCCCAGGCCGCGCCAGTAATGGGCCTTGTTGCTCATGATCCACATCACGTGAGCTCTTATGTCTAATGTGTGGATGACGGATTCTTTCATTGTGCTGATATGAATATCATTTTAACAATTTATGACGTATATTAGTCAAAGGGAATGAATATGGAGGCACAGATAGAGACATCATAAACGTCTTTCTCGTGCGTGCCGTGAACTGTTGCTCCAACCTCAGAGACCCCGAATGTTCCACCTCTGCCATCGCATAAACACACAAAGAGGTTTGATAATATGGCTATTAAATTCCGCCCCGTATCATTTAATCAAGGATAGGATGATGTAGTATTGCATGATAGATGGCTGATATTCCACAGTGACTACCACTGTTTATTAAATGTTTTAGCCTTGTTATATGTTGTGTTTGTGTGCCCCTGCATGTCTCTGTAAATGTGCGTAAGTGCTTGTTAGCGTCTTAGCACAAGTTCTCAGTGGAAAGGCAGAAATGAGAGGTGGTGATGGTGCGAGGAATGGGCAGCTGCAGCATCTTTTACTGCACTCCTCATCCCACTTCAATCTCAGTGTCTCAGCTTCTCCTTCCAGGAGAAATGTGGAGTGTGTGGGCGAGTCGGATCTGCAATTAACGCTGGTTGTCAGAAAGAGAATGCTGGCGTTTACACGATGCCTCTGAATCACTGAGTGAAAGTCTTTCTCCTCCACTCTCCTCCTCCCAGGACATTTTTCCAAGGAGGACAAAACACCAGAGAGCTGAAAGCCAAGGATGCATTGAATGAAAAATAAGAGATAGAAGCTGAACATTCTTGGTCCAATAAAGAGGATAGTGTTTCTCTGATTATTTGGTAAGCCAAGATGTTCCTTTATACTGCAGATTTAGCAAGAAAATTACACTTATGGATATTACAGTATTATACAATATAATCTGATTGTTGTGTGTATATTTAAAATCTTTTGCATGATTGTGAATGTGTTTGTTGAATCCCTTGTCTTTATTTGATACTGTTTTGTGATGCATTGAAGTGGCATCTGTACAGGACTTGTTTTCTATAACAACATTTGGCATAACAGATTTAAGTGTAGTGTTTTTTTCTTGGGAAAACTTAGAAATTATTGAATCAATTTTTTTGGTTGATTTGGTGGGTCAAAAATCACATGTTTTTCTTAAGACGTTGATTTTCTTTCTCTTTTTTGTATAATTTTATTTAAAAAAAATTGATACTATTTTATGCCTGAGCTACACACATTGTAGATACAGATTGATTATGTATATCTAGATATATAAATCTCTCTCCATAAAAACAAAACACCAGAGACAGTGTCACTGTGTAACTATTCAACTTTCTCTTTGTTTGTCTAAAGCATCTTAGTAACATGATTCATTGTTTGTTGGAGCTCCATCATCAATATGGAGATTCCAGCGTTACCTTGTGAGACCTGGAGGTTGGATGCAGAATCTTGAGCCTGGCAGATAATGTTTTAGACCGCAGTTAACTGTAGACTGTTCCCTGTAGACTAAAGAGAAACAACTTGCTACTTGCTTTTCTTTTCTTTTTTTCCTTTGGTAAACAAATAGCTGGGCTTTAAAACATATAGTTTCCTTTTGCTGATATAGAGTTTGCCAAAAATCTGACCTAAACCACAAATTAAGAGCAGAAAAGTTGTGGCAATTTGATTTCAAGTGATACATTTTTTAAAAATAGATTTGTTTTTGGTGTTTTGTTAGAGCTAATTAGATCTCTGTAGATTCATGCCTGCAAATATCCGGACTGTGGGTGTCACAGTGGGTTTTTGATTTGCACTTGTACCTCACTGCAAGGAGTTCTGTTCCCACCGTTTGCATTCGCCTCTCGTATTATATGGTGTGATCATCAGCCACAAGTATAGGTGTGAACTAGCACTATGTGACTGACGACATAGACTTGCTAAATGCTAATTACATGTTTTGGGATTTTCTTTAAAAAAGAAAAATTATTGACTATATTGAAAAATAACAGTCAGATATCACAAAGTCAACAGTTAAAACCCATGCTAAGATTATTATTAGTTTTAACAAGTGCTTTTATAAACAATGTAATGTAATAAATAAATGCCATAGTGACTGCCTTTGAAGCTCATAGCTTCCTGGTGAATAACTACATTTCACTGGCAGACTCTCCTCATTTGTGCCCTGTTACAGTCCGATGTAAGCTCAGAGGGTGTAAGCATTACTCGCTGAGGTACTGTTTGTATAGCAAGACAGCTAGCAGTGACCTTTCAACTGTCCTGCCCTTGACTGAGACCTCTGGTGGTAAGCCACCCTGTTTGGCTCACTCAGCACATGTGCTGCTGAGCAGGACAGAGCAGCTTAAGGCCGCACCGTCTTTTCCTGTCTCCCTTGCTCTTGAAACAAGGCCTGCCTGGACGTCTTTTCACCCCTTCAACCTGGATCACACAGGAGACTCAGCAGGAAGATCCTCAAACAGAGTCGCACTTTAAATCTGCTGTCAGTCTGCTTTCGCCACTGTGATCTTGGTTTGCCTGTCACTACTGGACTCTGACTGCAAATACAAACAAACTTTTGGTTTTATGCTTTCATAGAAACTCAGGCCAGTGTTGTATCATAATTCTAATGTTTTGTTTTTTTTTTAGCTTTTTTTGTAACTCACCATGCATATTTTCTTGATCCCCCAGCTAGCGGCCATTTAGTTAAGTTCTGACAGTCTACTTTTTCTCAGAAACAGAAGAATTGCATATGCACACTGTGTGGTTTTGGGAGGGTTGACTGTAGAAGCATGTGGTGGAGCAAAGGTGACTTTGACAAGTGAAGTCATTTAGCACCTTTCAGCAGCCCCCTCATTCTTCTTTGGCTTTCTGGGCTACAAGAAAAACCCACAGAATCACACTTTGCATCATCTCTAAAGTCAGTGGGCCACTCGTGTATGGCATGCAACTCAAACATGTGTGTCCTGTGGTTTGGTTAGTCATTATTTTTTAGTTTGCTTTCTTATTGTTGTCCTGAAACAGACATTTGTGTGACGTAATACTAGCGAGCGATGTTGCTACACAATATTGTTGCGATATTATTAAGTTGAATGAGTACTGAATAAAGCAGAACTGAAGTTAAGAAAGACATCTCTTTGCTGAGTTGCATTTTAACCGCATCTTAATGAGACTTTGGGAAAAAAAAACATAAATCAAAGGAATATATTATAATATAATTTACTAGATCAAAAGATCTCCCCATGATTGCTAATATACCCCACTGTATTGAATTCCTGATGCTCTACTGTAGATCTTAAAAAGCATCTCTCACTGGAGATTTAAATTCTCCGGCTTTGTAGAGTCGATTAAGCGGAAGCATCATCAACAGACAAACAATTGAACTGTGTGCAAAGTAAACTTTCTTCACAGTCAGGCAAGCTCTGTGTGATGAAGTGGTTTGTGTTGCTACGGAACGCTAACATAGGCTATTTGAAGCATCAGTTACGGCCTTTATCACCGTTTACCCTACCCTCCCATTATGTTACTTTAGATAGCCAGAAGTAGAATGTATGGGAAAGTGTTTATCAATGACTGGTGTAGTAATTACAGCTGTGAGACTTGGGTGTCACAGCTCATACATCAAGCTCATTGACTAAAAGTCCAGTAGCTGCTGGAAGGAACAGTTGGATCTCCTGCAGCTGGACCAGCCCTGTAGCCTCATGAGCTGCAGGAAGGAGGCCTGGCCAGCAATATCCTTGTTTTTCTGTCTGTCTGAGAAGCCTTGTGAACCAGGACAGCTGGGGGGATGTGATTCCTCCCATTATTCTGCAGTGCACATAAGCCATACGAACAGGGAAGGGAAGTGACCCAGCCTCCTCTGCTCTCTGGAAGCTGCTCCGGTCCACCGCAGGCCTCTGACTTACAGTTCAAAGTTGTCTTCCTCTCTGCTGTTAGGGCTGAGCTGCAGCAGCATGAACACTGCAACGCCTTATGCATGTTCTTTTTAGTTAGGGCTCGAGTTTCCAAACAGCTGTGCAAGAGACTGAGGTGTAGTTTGTTGTGTGCACAGATTCAGGATGGTAAGAACTGTCGTTTTGACCTTGCCTACTTTAAGGGGAAAGTTTAAGCCCATTATGTAAAATAATTACAAGCCATCATATCATCTTGTGGTTTTTACAGTTCATATAACAGCACACTGGACTCTTTCTTCTTTGCACTCTGGTTGGGCCATATTTGCAATTTTTACATTTTTATTCAGTTAAAACTAGGGCTGAACAATTAATTGAATCCTAATCGACATCGCGATTTAAGACAATGCAATTAGCAAATTGCAAGAGAATGCAATTTAGGATATGTGTTATGCAGCGAGTCTGACCCAGAGTTTAAACAGTCGAGTCTTTGATTTTACGATTTCATGCTGTTTTCCTTGTGTAGCAGTCACACTTTTGATGGTGTCTCAAGTGGTAATGCTCCATCATGTTTTAAATATATTACACAGTGAATATTGAACTGAAGCTCGACTTAAAAAAAAAAAAAAAGATATCTCAAATTAAATCACATGTCCAAAAAATTACATATGTTCCTTAGATCATTCAGCCTGAGTTAAGAATTTTTTTTTAAAATCCAGGGCATTCAGACTACATTGCCTTTGCCATCTCCAGTCTCTACATTCCAACTCTCTATTGTGTGACTGTGATTGTGAGTGAGGTGTTGAGTCTGCCCGCTGTTTGTGCGTCTGCCCGTCTGCCTGTCTGTCCTCTCTCTTCCTCCCAGTCCACTTTCCATCTGTGTGCTGTGGGCTGCAGATCTAGGTGAAAATGGTGTAGTGTTTCCACCAGCGAGCTGTTGCCATCCTGTATGCATGTCAGACTGTGTTGTTCTTCGCTTTGTTTCCCTTCTCCCCCTGAACCTCTGTCGCCTGTCCAGCTGCCAGGGGTGTTCACAGCGTGGCTGGGGTTTGAAGGGGGGTGGGGGGGGTGGGGCATTCATCATCTGCCGCTGGCCCTGGGACTCAGGACCAGAGGCTAGAACTCAGGACTAGAACCTCTTCAGGAATCAGAAAAGATTCCTGAAGAGGCAGAGCAGCAGCAGGACCGGTGGGGGGGAGCATCTCCGTCATCCCCTTTCTCTGTCTGTCTCGCTCGCTCTATCAGTGTTTGCACACAGTGTTCATGTGACGGCACATCATCTGATTTAGGAAAAGCTGTGGGTTGTAGCTGCAAAAAATACCCTTTTGATTATTTGCTCAGTTAGTGCTGTTTGTTGAAGTCAATACATATCAAACTGAAATAGGTAAGAGATAAAACAGATCTTCTCACCTTTCAGATTGAAGCCAGTTTCTTTACAAGAATCAGTAATAAAGAAATTGTGATCTGTCTGGGATATTCCTGTTGAAACATGTCATTCACAAAGCAAATTCAGAACTTTACTGATTATTCAAAATGAAAGCGGTCTAATAGTGTGACCTTACTTTAAAAACATAGAACATTTCACAAACCCAGGTTTTATACTCTGTCCAGACACTTCCAGCATCTCTCACTCATACCGTATTCTCAGAAAATGAGTGAGCAGTTCCTCTATTTGAAATGTTTTACATGAAATGAAATGTGTGAATCACAGGCCTGCTTGAGATCATTAAAGGGCTAATTCTATAACATAAATTTGTAAGAAAAAAAAAACTGTGCTACTTTAGCTAGCTGCTTTCACTGTTGTTATGACTCATGGCCATCCTCACCGCTCAGATTGCATAAACCTTTTATGTAATGGAACACTGTGGGAAAGAGGCATCGAGTGGAAGATAAAAATGGGAAGAGAAAATCAAATATTTATTCTAAGCTTTTTACTTTTTTTTCTTTTAAGAGCAGACATTCTCTGAAAGCAGTCAGTAACTATACTCCTAAACAATATGGACTACATGTATGTGTATCAAAAACAGTTATTTTTCCTGCAGCATTCGCTATTTATTTAGTAAAATCATCTTGCTGATTATCAAACAGTGGTGGAGAAGTGAATATCTCGAAGTTCTGCATCTAATCTGGGTTCCCAGTGTTTAGAAAAGACGCGTTGAGATCGGGTAAATGCGCTGCTGCTGAGACACATTATGCATAACGTCCCTAATATCCTTACACTGTGGATTCCCCCTGGAGGAAGATCTTGGTTCATCTTTGCTGTTTACCATTTCTGAGTTGCGGTCTGTGTAACATCAAAAGGCTGCCATGACACTTAACACAGCTCGCAGGGTTCCTGGGAGGGTGGGGGGCTGTTTGCTCCCGATGGGGTTGGCATTATTATTGTTCCCTGGTGAGAAGTCCATCTTATGATAGACAACCATGCAAATGGACACATGCCATCCTGCCATATCACACCACTGTGCCACACTGCAACTCTATGCAAATTTATAAACCTCTAGCACCACGCATTCATTAATTTGTATTTCTGCATGTATGTTTGTGCCTCTGTGTGCGACTGCCAGGAAAACCGAAAGAGCAATAGGTGACAAAAAAAATAAGAAAACGGTAAAAATAGAGAACTAATGTGTAACACCTAACTTTATCAGTTAGTGAAAAGTATCACACAGGAAGAGTGAGAAGTACTGCTGTTGTGTCACGTCAAGACACTGACTTGTTAAACTGACACTCTGTCATAAGGAATGTAGGTGATGGAGGGCTTTTGCTCAGAGATATAATTTGTGAAAACAACACGGTTAATATGAAGTGAGGAGTTAGCCAATAGACTGTCATTTGCACTTTGCAGATATAGCATGGCAAACTTAAGATTGGTTAATTAGAAATTATTTCTCAGGGTGAAAAGGTTAACCTAATAGAGAAGTTTCTCAGGACACAAAGACACTGTGAGAAAAACAATGTTAAACAATAGCAGACTAGTCTAATGCATGACCCTCAGGTTATTCAGGTTACATTGTGTACAGATTTCCAAAAAAATAAATATCCAGCAATCTTTTTGAAAAAGCTGTAAGGTTTTTTAGTTGCACTTTGACAACTCTTTTAATCATCTAGATGCAAATATTCAATCTGCACAATAACATTGTTGTCTTATTTAGCAAATTCTCAAGTGGGGAGTTAAATTTTTGCTTCTTTGTAAACCCAACAACTATTACTCTTATATTTTGTGTGGAAATATAAAACACTGAAGAGAAACATTGATATAACTGCTAATAAAATTTGAGTGATTGATTCAAAGCTTTTGACTGATTCTAATCCAAACAAAGATGGTAATAATTTCTGATTATCACCTTTGTTTGAATTAGAAAAACTGAGTTGCAGGTTAATAGTAGTGTTTGTTTTGTGATGGTTATCTGAATATGTGAATTATTAGTTTTTAGTTCTTTTAGGATGGAGATACTTTCAGAACAGCACTAGTCATTCTAAAAAATCCGGCTTGGTTTTACAAAGATTCGCAAGTATATATATTTTGGAAAATCGGATGCCCAGCTGTGTAAGTTAAATGTAATGCTTATACTGTAGAGGAAAAAAATGGGTCTAATAGGACACTATAGCAACTGTACTGTACGTCTATGATTTCTCAGTCGTCAAGCACATTCATTTTTAATGAGACATAATTCATCACCCTACCCTTGCATTGAGGAAGTTATCATCATTTCTTTGTTCATAAAAGTTTCACTCAAATATGCATCAAGGGATTTACCTTGAGGAGGAGAGTAGCTTTTCTACATGAAATGGATATAACTGTTAGGCGAGGGTCATCTCTTTATCCTTGAGAAACTGAGAATCCATTCATTGGCTGGGCTTGAAAACCTGACTGACGCAAATGGATCATTGGGAATAGAAGTGTCCCAGCAGTAATTATGTTACAACGCCGCTGCCGCACACTACCACAGAGGTGGGATGGGATGGGCGCGGGGTGCATCTTTTAGTCTTGTTTCCCTTACATCTTTCCACATAGTTAACACAGTCATACTGTCTTCTTGCTCTCTCATTTTCCTTCTGTCTGTCTTTCATACACACACCTGCTATCAAACCCAAACATGTGAAGACGAGTGGAAAGTTTCAGACTAACATTCATCCTTCCCTTCTCAACCGTCTGTTGGATGACTCTTAAAATACAGAAAAAGTTAGCAGCAGATCATGTCAGCTATTTGTCACTGTTGTCTACCTGGCCTCTGAATCCCCGCTGCCTTTGCCTGGAAGCCACGGTAAAATGTCTGTTTCATTTTTTCTTCTACTATCCAGGGCTCTGTGGCACTAAGTCACTTAAAAAAGAGACATGAAATTAATGTAATGTCAATGGCGTTTTCTCATGAAACCCCAAGGCACTTAGTCAAAGTCACCTTGCATAGTCCTCTCATCCCCTGACAGTAGTGCGAGAGTGAGATGGAGGATGTCTGTCTGGTAAGGCTGTCAGCATATGATGTCCTTTGGTTATTGGTTGTTATATCCACTCATCGTCATTCATATTCTGTAGATTGAATACATGTCTGGTATTTATCAGAACAGCGACATCATTTCCATTCAGTTGTCTGTATAATGTGGCCTGCAGTGAAACATTTTCTCAGCGAGAACAGGTTCATCCTGTGGGGTTTTCTTTCCTTTTGATGTCATTTTGGAGGTGATAAGTAGCTTTCCGTCTCCTGGTCCCTGTCTTACAGCACCATCCCCCAGTCCAAGCAAGGTGCTAGCAGCATGGAGGATTGTTTGAACTTGCATTGATCCAATGTGGGATTACAGCTGGGTCATTGGAGAGTTGGACTGAGCTTCCAGTCATCAGTGCAGATTAACCACTCGCTGTCTGCTTGGCTGCCATTTCAGTGCAAGCTCTCACTGCTGGCTTTGTGACTGTCCCCACCGTGCAGGTCACTGTTTCGTTTTGAACAATGCATTTTTATGTCTTACCTAACTGAGATAGGTTCGGACTGATTTAATATGCAGCGGAAACACTCTTTCATTGCTTGAATCTGTAAGCAATGTATTAAAGATTCACCAGTCTTAATTTTATAATGTCAGTTTTTTGGCCTGCAAGGTTTTCTTTTGTGCAAACTGTGTGAATTTGATTTTCTTGTAACACCTACAAGGTGCTTATATCATGAGCATTTTAGCCTTTTCTTGAAATGTTATTCAAATTGCTCCCCTGTATGAGAAAAGTCACCTCAAGCAATGCTTTACAGAGGAAGGGGAAGTGCTGCAGAAAGTCCATGTTTTGCACACTGCCCCACCTCTCTCTACATTTCTCAAAGCCTCCTTTTTCACTTTTTTTTTTGTTCGCATGCCCTTGCGATAGCTCTTATTAATTATATCTCATTAGTTGCCTTGGAAACTGAGGTGAGGGAATGTATAACATGAGTTCAAAGAAAGAGAGAAACAAAAAGGAAAGAAATAAATCATGAGAAAAAGCAAGAAAGAAAGAAAGAAAGAAAGAAAGAAGGGGGAGGGCGAAGAAGAGGGGATAGAGAAAGTGCTTGTTGAGGGATCAGCCGTGTGTCAGATTAGCATCAGGAGACATTAACACTAGTGATGCTGCTGGGGCCACAATCCTGCCTTTCACTGCTGGAGAGGGAGATAAGCGCACTCTCACAAAAGGGAAGAGGGAGAGAGCGTGAGAGGGCTGGCTTGCCTCCACTCCCCTCAGGCCAACAGCCCCATTTACAGGTACAGCACCTCCGGATGAAAGCAAGAACAAAGAGGTGGATGTTCATTTCCTACTGTGCTGGTGTCAAGACGCCATTGAAACAAATCGGTAAAAACTGTGGATTTAGGCTGTTTCGCTTTATGTCTTCAATCTGCCAGGAGCTAATCATAACCGAGCCGCAATGTTGACACTTTGAGTTTGATACACTTAAGAACGTTATCATGGATTATTTCACAGAACCCCGTATCAATGCACATCAGATTACCGCGTGGGGCTCGCTCAGAAAATGTAGTTCTGCCATAATCATGTTGTTTCAATGTATATTAACTCGTGCTGTGAGAGCTGTGATTCATTCTTATGTAACCGGTGGAGAGTTTGAATAACAAGAAAAGGTCCTCTGCCTACTAATTGTAAAGCGAGAGCATCCTGCGCATGTCGTCTAGCCTGTGTAATGATCCTTACAGTAAACACAGGGAGCCCACAGTGAGCGAAGCCACAAGAGATGAGCCTCTGTTGTTGTTTAGTCTCAGACCTACGTTCACAACGGTAATAAGGGGAAGGATCAGAGGGGAAGGGTGTCCCCAAGGCGGTCCCTCCCTTTCTTCCTCCCCATCACCTCACCCCGGCTCCCTCAAACTCCCCCCTCAGAGGGCATGTAGAAGGGTCCTGAATAACAGGAAGCGGAGGGGCAGGAAGTTGAGTCTTGTCTGCCCACGGCCTGTGGTAGGATACTGAGGCTAACTCTGCTTTGCACAGGAAGCGCAACTGTCACGGCTCTGCACAAGACTTTGGCTGCTGTCCATCACCTTCAAAGAAGTGGAGACATAGTGTGTGTGTTTCTTTCACGCAAGTCAGAGAGGATGAATTTTCAAATGTAAAACATTAGATGTTAAATTATAGGTGGTGCAGTCTCTGTTGATCTACTTTAGTCACATTAAAAACTTGCAGAGTAACAGTGTCCTCACTTTCTGCTCATTAGGTAAACCTCGCAACGGAAACGCACAATGTAATTTTGTGTTACCTTTTATATAGGCCAGCAGTTGAGGGAGTAATGCCTCAACTTTGTGTCGAGCGAACACAGGCTTACAAGGAGAGAGGGAGGAGGATGTGCTGGATCCAGTAATTACACTGGGAATTGAGCATGTTTTATTGATTGTGAAAGGGCCAGGCCTGTCACCAAGCCTCCCAGTAGTCCATCTTAAGGGAGGAGGAAGCAGACTGGCATTCCTGTCACTTGACCAGTCTCACACCTCGTCATGCAGGATCAGCGCGACTCCGGTCAGAAATGACGACAATGCTCAGTTCGTTTTGAGGCTGTAGCTTATTCCAAAACTGTGTGTTTTTTTAACGGCAGGGTACAGTAAGGCATGGATTTGTTGTGTTAGGCATGTCTTATTGACTTTCTGTCAAGCCGATGTGGCCGTTCCTATGGTGACATATTCTCTTCACATTGATTTATGTGTTACAAATGTGTGGTAAGCGTTTTCAGAAGTGCTGGATTGGTTTATATTGAAGTGGACCAGGTGCATCATATCAAGGTCTTTTTAATGCAATGAAGTGCTGTTGGACAATGTGCTGCTTCGTATGTATATTGTAGACATGCACTTACCTGATCTAGTCTTCGGTCAGATACCACTAGGCCTTTTTTCCTAAATGTAAAATCAGTATATGTAGTTTTAATGTGAAACTCAGACTGGACATCTTCTGTAAATAGAAGCAATCATTTGCCGATATGCTTTTTAGGCTTGTACACATTTTGTTTCTATTGTTTTGAAAGTTCTCAAATTGCAGCATAACAATGTATCAACCTAATAGACTTAAAATTGAGAAAATTGGAAACTGTATGGAGTAAATCTTTGCTAATGTTATCTAACTGCATAACTCATTTGAAGTTTTACAGAACGGGCCACCGCTGTCTTCCTATTAAAATAATTTATTATCCAGCACACAGTGTAGAAACAGTTTGTAAATGGAATTAACTGGAACAGAATTTTCCATTCTTATTTTATGAATTTTTTCTGTATTTTTGAAATACACAAGTATCAATAATGTATTTTTTTAATTACATATGTATTATTATTATAATAATACATTACAAATAATTTCATTGTTTAGTTTATACATGTAAGTACTTATCTTTAAACATCAAAAAGCCTCCCAAAAAATCATATGATCTCATGGAAAAATATAACAGTTTAGCTTAATTATGGAAAATTATTAGTTATTATTAATATATTTTTTTGAGATTTTTATTTTCTGTTATTTTGCAGTATTTTTCGGTTGCTGGAATAATAAATTTACTGGTTTTCAACTTTTTTTTTTTTTTTACAGTGGGGAAGGCAGGGAAATGTTAGTGGTAGCTTTAACCATCCAACTTTCTGCTGTAAATAAATGGAGAGGAACATAAAACTATATTTCATGTCAAATAGTGATGTCTGACCCCAATCTGATCCACTTTCAAAGCCAATATATTTCCAGCCAATTAGATCTGTGCATCCCTCGTACAGACGTGAATGATTTTATCTATCTGCTTGTCATTATTTCAAGAATGTATTATTGAAGTGGAAACTTGTTCCATAGTTTAGGGGTTACTGCTGACATTAAATTTACCACATGCCTATATGTTCTTGCCAAGATATCCTCATAGCCTCGTGTTCTCCTGCTCCTGCTTCTATGCTTGGGTTTCTCCCCTTGCCTTTTCTCCTTTTATGTTTATCGTCTTGGTCTCTGTTTCTTACGCACACTCACATGCACAAAGAGCACATGATTTAGGCCATAAACAGATACTCTGTCCCTTTCTAACACTCAGGAGAAGTCGGAGTGTCACGCACAAACATGTACCCTGCTACAGTGCAGACATTGTTCTCCTTTGTAATCTGAACATCTTCTGAAATGCTTATCTGGTTGGTGGGAGCAGCTGAAAATTTCCCACTTAGTTCTGGAGATTGGAGCTGCATTATTTGTTTTGCAGTGAAGTATGTTGTGATTTGCTCACCCGCAGTATAAGATTAGAGTGATCGTTCAAATCTTGAAACTAAGATTTTGCCAGCAAGCTGTTTTAGGTTTTGACTGACTTTTGATGAATGTGGACACTAAGTTGGTAGCACAGCACACCTGCAGTCTGAAGCCCCTCTTTCAGCTTGTCATTTCGTATCTGTGCAAGAGAAATGTCATGACACAGTCTATTATTCCTCCAGACTTGAACTGTCCTGCCGTGACAGCTCCTCTGCATAAAGAGAGGGAGGAATGTGCACATGTGTGCGTACGTGTGAGTGGCTTCTCTCTGATGATTCACTGGACTTTTATAAAATGAGCAAGACTGCAGCATTTTTAGTGGAGCACATCGTTATTCTAGCTAGAGTACACAGCGCTGACGCTCATGTTACAGTGAACATATTCACATGTGCACACACTCGACGGCAGAGCTACCTGTGGTCAGTTCTGACCAGCCTCAACAGATGATTACAGATTAGTTCACCTCAGAGAAGCTCTTCTAAACAACACGAAATTACATTTACATGCATCTTACGTTAATGCAGATTAAATACCTTGCAGTGGTCAGTTATATGTCAAGTTTATTGCTTGTTTATTCGGCAGCAAGCTGTGATCTTAGCATTAAAATGAAAGCTTTGCATCATGAAATTTGCCATGAAGATCCCTTCTGCCTTAAATGCAAGACAGAAAGAGACAAGACTACCAGTAAAAATGAGAATTTTTGTCACTTAAAATGCAGTGAATTCACTGAATGAGTCATTATATTGCTGCTAAATTGTTACACTCAAAATAGTTTGCTGTTTACACTAAAACAGAGTTCCAGTGTGGCCCAGGTATGCCTTTGGGGGAGCTGACACCCTCCGCTGTGTGCTCCCTCTAATTTGCTCTGTCAGTTTGTGTGTAAAATGGTGAATGAACAAGAATATCGTCATTCTCCCTGGTCTGTTGTGATGTGGTTTGGGGAAATTCTTTGTGGGGGTTCAGGCAGTTACTTTCCTGGCTCAGACAGGCTGTGCGTGGGTAGTTAGCAAGGTGATCTCAGTCAAGTTTGCCTACAGTGGAGCCCCGATTCAGACAGCCAGACACCATAATGCCAGTCCATCTGTAACCCATAATGACCGTGTGCCACTGGAACTGGTCATTTTCGTTTTCACTGCCAATTCGGCCCATGGCTTCCTCGCCTCGCAACTGCTGACTGCATCTAATGGCCTGAGTTGTTAACCTTTCTGCATTTGTACTCACAGGGGAAATGCAGTTGTTTAGACATTTTCTATTTGCTGGGTGTAAGTGATGGATGCGCCTCCAGAGAGGGGGCTATATCTCTTCTTGCAGAGAAGCAGAGACAGGACAGAGTTAGACATTCTCTGGGGAACACTGTGGTCTGAACCACTGGCCAGGTTACAAGCTCATGTGGGAATATATCCCCAATACTCTTTCTCCCCCTGGCTTCTCCTCCAACCCTGGAGATTTCAACTAGCCTACTGTAAACACCAAACTGGGCACTCTCTTAATCATCTTAAGAGCAAAGCTGGCATGGGCGTGAGTCAGGTCAGGAAACGTTGCTGTTGTGCGTGCAGTGGATGGTAGCCAAATTTTTTACTGTTCATGTGAACTTAGAATAAACTAGATTTTGTTGCAATATTAAAGCGAAAGATCAGCATTTTGGAACAAATGCTGCTTCGGTTTCTTTGAAAGAGTTTGTTGAAAGGATTTATACCATTTGTGTGTGTGACGCAGCTGGTTAGCTTAGCTTACTACAATGAACCTGGTTCTGTCCAAAGGTAACAAATTTTGCCTACAAGTTTAGAGGTTACTTAAACACATCAGTTGAAACCAGTTGCCAGGCAACGACAGGAGACGAAGGTACTCCGAGTCAAGAAATAACCCAGAAAATAACCCTTAATAAGGCAGGGATTTGTCATTTTCACTCTGAAGTTTTTTTTTTTGTAGGTGAAGCATGGTTATCACTTATCAATTATTGAGCTTCAGAGATGCTGTTGATATTTTGTAACCTTTGGATGAAGCCTGACTAGCTGGCTTCTTCATCTCCACTCTCTATGTTACATGAACGCATTATTGGCTTTAGCTGTGACATTATTGATCTCGTCATCCTCTGACAGAAAAGGGAAAATTTCAAGCGGTTTCCTTAAAATATAGACCTCTAACAAAGTCTTTTGAATTAACAGATTATTCTCCATTAATGTTTCAATCTTTGTGTGAAACAACTAGTCACTGAGGCTTGTATGGCTTCTATTTTCTCACAGTGTAGCTGTCTTTCATTGACTTTAGCTGTGGTTCAAGTGCAGCAGTAAAGGAGATAACGGCATGCCATGTGGGTCTCATACTTTCTGAATGTGCTTGAGAACAGAACACAGAGCCCTCCGGATCTTTGAAGTGCTTAAGGAGACATTGTTGAGTGTCAAGTTAACGTTCTGCTCTTCTCTCTCTCTTTCTCTTTTGGTCCTCTTACAGATTGTGGTGTGGTCTGCCGAAGAGTGCATCGAGAAGAGTGAAAGGGTGTATACAAGAAAAGAAGAGACCGTTGCACAATGTACTAGGAGAGTGGGGCGAGAAAGCGTGTTGTTTTTCTGATATTGTAGAGGTGTCAGAGAGACCCAGGAAAGGACACAGCCATGGGGCGGAAGAAGATACAGATCACCAGGATCATGGATGAGAGGAACAGGCAGGTGAGTGGGACAATCAATTTATCTATCCTTTATGCATATGTGATGTACAGTACCTATAGACTCATATTCTCTTAGCTTCCCTCACAGGATGCGTCAGTATCTTTACTTGCTGCTCCATCCCTGTCCGAAGGTTACGGTTTTCCTCCCTGCCTTGGACCAGAGTTCAGCAGCTGTCATGGTGTGCACAGATCTAAACAGACATACCTCCCTCCCCAAAGTCCCAGCCAGCTGAACAGGGACCATGACATTTCTTTGTCAGTGCGGTCGTATTTACAGACACGATTCCCCTGCCACCCTGCAATTTCAGTCGGAGAACTTGATGAGGCAGCAGGAGCGCTGGGCTGCAGTGGGGGCCTCGTGGCGTGGGAGTGAACTGAGGGTAGCGAGGAGCACAGCGGGCCGCCTGTGGCCTCCCCACACTGTAGGGCTTGTCCCCTGGCCTGGCAGCATTGGCTAGGCCCCTGCGCTGTAACCCTGTGTGTTTGCAGCTGTTTGGTAGTAATTAGGAGCAGCCACTGCACCACAGCACCCTCTCATTTGCAGGGTGGGTCAGAAGGACACACAGCACCCTTCTTTGCCTTGGCTACTCTGGTTCTGGCTAGCCACAAAGAGGGAGAGAGCTGGAATTCACTCTGTCTGCTCATGTTAAATATAAACTCCTAAACAGCAAAACACTGTACAAAACAGCCTGGGTCTGTTTGAAACAAGAATAACAGGCGTGTATATCTATAGCAGAGATGCTGGGTCCATTTCTTTTTTAGCTGCACTACCTCTGATTTAATAGCTAAGTTAAGGAACTGAGAGTGCTGTTTTTGATGAATTATGCCAGTTTATGAGGACACGTAGGTTTCCTGTAACCATCTGGCTAACACCGTCTTAGAATATAATTAATTGTACGGTAATAGCCAATTGGTACTGTCTGTTAATGTGAGGGTAGCGGTTCAGTCAAGTGCAATACAAAAATCCACAGTGTGGGCCAATTATCAGTATAACACCTGGCTCTGGGTGGGATCCAAATAGGGGGGCAGGAGAGGAATCACTCCTGGCTCAGTGGTGGTATCTACACTGTAGGCAGTGACCTGTGAGATGGAAAGAGAGAAATTTACATGAAAACAGGCTGTCATCTGATCGCTAGGTGAGCAACTCTTCAGATGATCCATTCTTTACAATGCATATATTAAAGGAGTGAGTGGAGAAATTTTGCTCTATTGTTTCTGCGAAAAGTGGAGGCTGCAGAGAGAGACATTGCTTATAATTAATGTGTCTCCCAAAGTCTAGTGTTTGGATCAGGTTTTAAATGTCTCACTGTATAATTTGTGAGAATATTTATCAGCAGAGCGCAGGCATTTGCAGTTTGCTTTTAGTTGGTTTTAGCTGGCTCAGCAGAGAATCTGCTGTGACAATAGGCTGCTGTGCTAAAATAAAGCTTTGGTATAAAGTGATGTATGTGTGTGTATCTTGGTCTCTTTTTTTTCCCGTTGGCCATGAAGCACACAGTGCCATCTCCCCAGGGCATGCTCCTAACCAAGAGGGAATAGCCATTAGCATATGGTCCCCATTGTCGGGAGAAAATTTGAATCTTTGTCTACGTCACTCTGCTATTAGCCTTCCACACTCTTGCTAATTAGATAGTATTGCTGTACAGGATGTTGTGTGGGGACGACAGGGGCTCCCTTGCATTATCACTGCAAGTGTTTTAGGAGGGCTGTTAACCTTTCAAGATTTATAACGCAAAGCGTGGCACAGGCTAAAAAGGTCTGTAATTGCACAATCTATCAGGCCTTGAGTGCAGAGTGAAGTGCAGGCAGTGAACTTAGCTGATATATTTATATTTACGTTGTAAAGAAGTGTATTGCGCAAATATGACAAGCGAGATAAGATAATAAAAATATTGTACCACTGTTGCATACATCATGTGCAAGTAGCATTATTGTGCAGCTTGTTGTTCACAGAAAAGTGTCTTTCTGCCGTGTGGCCCTGCAGAGGTGTGCAGATGGTGACATGAAGGCAGCGGAGGTCCTGTCATGCATACTAGAAGACTGCAAAGAGCCAGTTCCTGTGTGATGCTCTGCATAAGTGATGGTCCTACATCACAGCGGCAGTCATCAGTCAGAGTGACTTCGCTGACCGCAAATGTGAATGCTAGATAACAACCAGGCAATTGTTCAGTGTGCATTATTCTCCTCATTTACTACATTCACAGCAATTACTATCCTTTAAAACACAGTGGGATACATCATGCAATGATCCAAGCATGCATACATTTTTCCTCATTCCACTTTCTTCCAGTGGACAGAGACAGACCAGTAAAATTTGGCCTCCAAGAAGAGAAGACTGTTGTGCTTTCTGACTTTGGAGGTTTGGAACTCATGGTTTGTGCAAAATAACAGCTGTAGCAGTGGCACCCATTGAGCATATTCAGGGTCTTTCACCTACTTCCCAGAGCAGCTGTCATTGTCTGGCTTTACAGGGGAAGGCGAGAGAAGCGAGGGTACACAGCAGTCTAGTAAGTTAGTGTAGGTGTTGCTGAAGCCTAGTGAGCAGTGTCTGCTGACGTCCTCTGGATGCCATTAAGCAGGCTCACTGGGGGTAATTGTCCAAGTCATTAAAAGTTTGATGATTTTGCTGCTGGGTGGAGGGTTGCCTGCCCTTGCTGTGGCTCATTTTGGATTTTGCTCTGGCACGTCAGATGCCTGTAGGCACAGAGTAGCTTTCTCCTCTCTTACTTACTCTCCAGGGAGCAACACAGCGCATACCTCCCATTTTTCAGCTTTCACTCATTCCTGAAGTTCTGAGTGGTCATCATTATTTTTTGACAGGTAAAGAGTTTGTTGATAGACAATGGTGAGAACAGAGGGGAACGGTTCAATGTGACAGCCAGTGCATATATTATCACTGTTCACGATATGTGAGTTCAGTAAAACTGTGCTGAAGCAGCAAAGCATGAATCTGAGTGTTACAGAGAACTTGTACTTCAAAAAAGTGGGGCTGTAATGAATGATTGATTTCAGCGTTGATTACTGTGTTTGTAAAAGTCCATAAAGAAACTAAAAATATGCTAATTCCAATCCTCCTGCATGTAAGATAATCAATTAACCCTTTGATGCCTGAATTTATTTACAATTACATAAAAAACATTTTTTTTGTGTGTGTTTTGCTTTCCAGCTGATGCTAAAATAAGTGGAGATTTTTAATTTATCTATTACACATAGAACATAGATACATAGATATATAATAATAATAATAATAACAGATATATAATAATTAGGTCCCACTCTGACCGGTCCTACCAGAAACCAGTGCTTGCAAAAGGTTCTGAGGTTCGTATTGAATATGCACAAACATTAGGGGAATGGATACGCTATCTCGGCTGCAGTCTGAATGAAAGTGTATGTTGTGAATTCGCAACAATAGACGTCAAGGGGTTAATTCTTACAAAATGCTCACTTTTAGTTGCTGCAAATTTTTAATCGACAACTTAATCAATGCAGCATACTGTCTCAGTTACACTTTCCAGTGATTTAAACAGGTAAATTATCCTTAAACTGGATCGTTGTTGTTATTGATTAGAGATATTTCCAGGAAACCTTTTTACGTTTTGTTAACCAGCATGTCATCCTCTCCACTAAACAGGATCAGTCACGGCTACTGTAGGTTTCAAGGTCAATCCCACCCGCTGGGTGAGGCCTTTACGCCCTCAGTTGTCCACATGGGGATCCTGGGGCTGTCCTCTCTCCCAGAGAGAGCTGATCCAGGCAGACAGTCGCGGTGGCCCTGGCTTGTCTCCCAAGCCCGCACACTCTGCCACTGCGGAGCCAGGGCAGCAGCCACAGGGCCCGGGTCACTCTGCCAGCTGGTGCCAGACCTCACTGTCTCTCAAGCCAGCTCTCATGTCTGCCATGGGGGCCGTCAGAGGTGACATGAGGTTCTAATAAGGCCGCTAGCTCCTCACCCCTCTGAAGGTGTTAGTGACTCAGGCATCTCCTGCCATGCCCCAGTCACAGCTGCACTCTCAGTCCCAGATGTCTTGTTTGTCATCTTGGCACCTCTGCCCGAGGACAGACATTGATAGACCCTTTGATTGACACATCAGCTCTGTGTGAATGTGTGTGTGGGGTTTTCGTTGTAGCATATGCTGTGATATGCTGCACAGTTTTCTGTGGTGTGGTCCGTCTAGTTGAGGATGAAAACAGTGCGATGCGTTTATCTCAGGACACACTGGGCAGTTTTACGCATAGATATAAGGTTGCATTTGACACACCCAGTTATCATATAACAACATTCCAGTTAACTTTGCATTGCATTTTACCAACCCAGCTTGCTCTTTCATTATTTTATATAAAAGAGATAACCATAAGCAGTGAGCCAAGTTTCTCTGGAGGTTGAATTTGCTTGTTGCTGTTTATGAGATTTTTTAAATATAATTTCCCTTGTGGTATAATTTTGTCATTTGCAGAAAACTAAATTTCCCATCAGTGGCCACTTTTATTTAGGCAAATAGGCTGGATCTACAGTGTCGCTTAGGAAAAGAGAGCACACGTTTCTCTGCTGCAGGACCACTTTTAAATTTTGACTGATACAAAAAGGTGTACTTTTACAGAAATACTCATTAGAAGCCTTGTCAGACTGCAAACATGTAAAATCCATACCAACTATTTAAAAATATGCATATAAGAGCTAAATTACTGAGCACCATTACAGCTCTGTAAGTTGTGGTGGGTGGGGAACTTGAAAAGAAATGCAGAAAGTGTAAATTGAGAGTGGAATTGCTACCTCATCTTGACATTGTGAGAGCTTTTTTAAAGGTCAGGGAGTTTTTCAGCCTTCCACAGTTTAGCTGATATGCTGGTGTAGTGACTGATCTGTTGGTTATTGTGTGAGCTGTTATAATGACCTTATCAAAAGCAGAGAAAGTTGGCATCGCTCCAGTGCACTGGAAACATGGCCTCCCTTCTCTTTTGCCCTGACATTTGATTTTTCAGAGCAGCTATAAGATGCACTGGTATAGTGTGTGGCAGAGCTTTACAATACGGAGGCTAATCCTGTCACTGTGAATTACATGAATTAGTCAGGGAGCTAGACTACATGTGCACCACATCTTACTATAGGAGCGGCTCAAATTTTTAAAACCACACTGAGTGTCTTTGTGGGTGTCTTTGACTTGGTGAACCATAGGAAAGCTTTGCCAGTGAACCTCCCACTTGACCTCAAGGATGTCTGTGGTTTTCCACTGTCGCACCAGTCACCCCAGACCAGATGAGGGTGGATAGAGGTTATATTTGTGAATGTTGGTCTTTGTGCTCCGAGGTTTTTTATGTCACAACTTATCAAATTAAGCCAGACTTCTTAGATATCAAAATAAAAGGAGAAAAATAGCACACAAAATTGTCACAAAATATCTGACTTTGTAAGTACAGAAGAGTATTATTGATGTCACCTTTAGTAGAGTGAGCAGAAGCTGGCTTTTGTCGAGGTTCTGTGTCTGTGGCTGGGGCAGAGACCAAGTCTCAGGGCGACTGCTGAGGTTGAAATGAAGCGGTGCCTGGGTCAGCAGCCCTGCACTCAGCACTCTGCCATGCATCCAGGTGGAACAAAGTCCTCGCTCAGCGTCTCATCCTGGGCTTCCTGCTGAAAGGTGACATCTCCATGGCTTAACAGCCACATTCATCTGCTAAAGAGCACACAATTTGTTAATCGTTTTCCCACATGACAGTCCCAGCTTTCCAGTTCGTTAGGTAAACAAACAAATATGTAGGTGAATAAGGGAGCTCTGGTGTTCAGTCAGGGGAGACTAGTGTCAAGTAGAAAGAAGTAGGAGTGGGCTAACTGGGTAGAAAGAAACCGAGTCACAAGCATATCCCCTCATCAAGGCTGTGGTCTGACGAGAGAAAATCAGAATGAAATGCATAATGGCTTTTCTGTTCACCCAGACTTCCTCAAAAGCTTTGTGTGACTACATTTTGTAAGAAAACATGTTATTTGATTCAGCTTCTCCTGTTTTTTAAACCTTGTCATTTCAAGAAATGTCATGTAGAATTTGCCGTATGAGCTCAGCTAACATTGGTGCATTGAATATAAAATGACACGAGGACAGGCTCCTCTATGTCTAGAGCAGGAATAATGGCCCTGTGTAATTACCTGTAGTGTGAAAGATTTGAAATTCATTTATCACAGTTGGAGTGACCCCACTGCCTGAGTGGTTACACATACACTATGCAACACATAGGATTATACTGCATTATACCAGTTAAAATGAGGGTATAGCCGCAAGCTGTGACCAATTAAAGTTGAACAAAGCCAGCTCATCTGCTCAACTCCTCTCTTAGTAGGTCAGTGAAACTGATGGAGAATACAGACCCATACACTCCTCTGTAGCTCTAAGCACAGCTTTTACTTGCACGTTCGCAGGCCACGTTGTATAATACATATTTGACATGCACTAATGCAGAGCATAAATCTGATTTCAAAAATACAATTTTAAAGCTCATTTAAAAGAAAACAGCCATTGCACAACCAAGGGAGAAAACAACCGTGTTTCTATACTCCCTCCTCATGAATAATGTTTTTAGCTTGAGAAATGAGTGTAGCTTACTGTAAAGAGGCGGTGTAACATAATGACATATGTGAATGGGTCTGAGGCAACCACAGAGACAGAGCTGCAGAGACACAGGACAGAAAGTCACTTTGCAGAGAGGGTTGCGTTACCATTGGAGTGATGTATGACCTGAAGTCCCATCTGAGGGCTCATATTACAAGGCTTATGCTGCACTACAGAGATAGCTTTCCGTATATGGAGTCAGGGGCTACGGTAATGTATGGACCCCTGTTGTTGCCAAAGCTCTGACTCAGCTCACTGACTCGTGCCTCTAACCCTGACCTCTGGCCTGATAACTAGACATTTCAGACATGCACTATGTTATTGCAATCATTCTAAAGGAGGATTGATCTTGTTATCTGTCACCTTGTGTACAGCAGCATTGTTGGTGTTGTTAAATTTCCATTCAAGCACCGACTTAAGTGCGATTTTGAGGTACTTTGCTTAAATCCCATCTATTTTACTGTACAGTATAGACCATTGATGACAGTTACAGTACATAGCATACTTAAAATGAACCCCACCTTGCAGGAATGTAGGTATTTTGCTTGTAATAGTATTGGTAATTTTTCAAATTAAAAAGATGTGCATACTGATGATTGCACAATTTACATGGACTGCTGCTTGTCACTGCAATACAAATGCTAAAATTTACATTTGCACTTGTTCAGATTGCATGTAGATGTAGAAATTTCAGTGTTGTTCACTTGACTCCGTTTGAAATGGATGGTTTTTGTTTCTCTGTGTGTGTGTGTGTCCTCAGGTTACCTTCACAAAGAGGAAGTTTGGCTTGATGAAAAAGGCCTATGAGCTGAGCGTACTATGTGACTGTGAGATAGCCCTCATCATTTTCAACAGCTCTAACAAACTGTTCCAGTACGCCAGCACAGACATGGACAAAGTGTTGCTGAAATACACAGAGTACAACGAGCCCCACGAGAGCAGAACCAACTCTGACATTGTAGAGGTGAGTGAACGCTGCTTTCTAGTTTTGTGATGGACAACCTCTTTCATACTGCGACTTTTTTTACCTCACTGCAGTTTGTCTTCTTTATGAGGAGAAAACACGTGTTCAGATTTATGAGATTTAGACTTAATAAATTGGAATCAGACTATAAAATATATTCATTCTGCGACAACAGTTTTGTAAATGCTGCAGCAGTAACTTACCAGAGTCAGGAACAAGTAACAGTTTCCTTCTAGTCCCCATTCAGATAGGGCACAGGAGGTCTGCACTCCCTGATAAGTTCAGCCTCTCTTGTGCCCATCAACTGACGTGGAAAACCTATCTCTACACATGCATGCATGCAGTAGCTGCAAACCACCATCGCTGACCTTATTTCCCTATATATTGTACCTGTAGGGCACAGTTCTGTGGCTACTCTTCAGTACACACTGTTAGCTTGGCCATAGCTGCAGTATTTCTCAGTGAAAATACAGTGTTTAGTACATTCCATACAGCGCTATAAAACTCAACAAGCACTTGGGTTTCCTGGCAGCTCCTGCATGCCCAGCGACTAGCGGAAGAGTAAGCCACTTGTTATGCCAGCATACAAAATTGTCAGCCAGAAGTGTAAAAGCCAAAGTAAATGAGAATGATTAGGGATGCATCCTGTTCCAAACATCTTGCAATGGCACATGTGGTTTCTCTGCTTATTCAAGATCTGCTTTAAGAGGCCGGTATCTTCATGCTGACTAAATGAAAGCGCACACAATATACGTTAATGCCTATTGATGGAATCATGACACCCAGTATGAAGTTGCCCATTAATCTTTATTGCTATTATTTTAAATACACTGAGATTATCATTTTCTGCAGTGAGACACTTTACGTTAGACCATGCAAACTCCTGCATCCTCTGTTTTTACTGCCACCTCCCCACTAAGATATACAGCATTTTTATTACTGCTGCACAATTAAGAGACATCGAGAGTTTAAGATGGGTGAGACTGGATAAAAAATATCAAGAATCCTAGCTTTGAAAAGACTTTCACTTGGACGAATTAGGGAAATTACATGCAGCATAAAGGAATCAGCTGTGGCCCATTATCTTTTATTTATGCTGCTACTGCTTGTGAATTACCTGCTTGGCAGAGCTGCAGAAGAGTGTTCTGGCATCAAGTAGACTCATGCAGTCACTCCTCCATCAGGGGCCCTCAGAGCAGAGCAGGGGCTCACCTGCATAAAAAATACATGGACACATTCCTTACATAACAGTGACCACAAATTTGTTTTTGCTGTGACTCTGGAAGCTGTCTTTTTAAACGAGCCTTTCTGCAAACACAACACCCTGCACTCAGAGTCATGGGGTTGTTCACCGCCGTTCATTTGGGTCAGGCCTCAGGCTGTTATATCACATAACTTTGCGTTCTGCTGATGTATGTTAATGCGAACAGCATGGTGTAATTGGAATGTACATTGTGCATAATGTTGCACCAGTGGTCCCATGCTGATTTCCCATTTAGTACTGCTGGCTGCTCTCAAGGAAGCTGCCCTGCTGTACAAAAGGCGAGAACAAGCCACTGTTGTCCCAGCTCACTCGGCCAGCATCTTTGCAAATATGAACAAATCCCCCTCTGCCTGCTAGCTATGTGGTCAAGGTTCAGAAGTGAAGCAGAGCTGAAGTAACCAACCCAGTACACTTCACAACATCACCGCACAATCACACCATTCACTTAGCCACCGAGCTGCATATCGGAGGCGGCTGATAATCTACAGAGTCTATAATTCGGTTTTATTTTAAGCGAAATCCTAATCTCAACTGTTGTTTCTGACTGTGTCTGTTGGTGAGAGGCTTCTCTGCAGCTGCACAGATCCTCATACACCACTTAAAGTAGCTGATGCATTTGTAGTAATGGTAGGAATTCACCCCTCCCCTCGCGCATCTAGTGAAATGGGCCTCACATGAAGACACTTACACTGGACACTTATCTAAATTTTTAAATTGCGTTAAACAAATCTTTGCCATGCAAACAACCATGTGCTCATTTGTCCAGTTTGGGAGGCAACAAAAATCCTCTCCCACTTTTCATTGGTAAGCCCTTTTTTGTGTGAGAAACTAAATCAAAGGTCACATTCCTGCTCAGTAGTACCATCTGTAGATAAAGGCTGAGCTGTGCAGTGTGGGAGAACAGTCTCCATGTTTTCCACAGATGGATGCATGCCTTGGCCACAGTTTGATAACCCAGTGGAGGGCTATGGACTTTGTCTCAAACTTGGCTCGCAGTCCAAGGCAGAGCAGTAGGCCTGTGTGTGTGTGTGTGTGTGTGTGTGTGTGTGTGTGTGTGTGTGTGTGTGTGTGTGTGTGTGTGTGTGTGTGTGTGTGTGTGTGTGTGTGTTGTTGTGAGTTTGTGCATGTCTGCATGTGTTAACCTTACCAACACACCAGGTGACAGGTGAGCTGTTGTACAAAAGCTCAGCGTTATCCATTCACTTGTGTGTGTCCAACAAATGTTTCTTATTTTTTATCCAAATCTAAATGAACTTAAGGATGATGTTAATAGTTTTTATTTACTAAGAAAATCATGGATCTCAGGGGCCTGTATTTACTTAAGTCAGAAATTGCTCTTACTCTCAATAAAAAAAATAATCTTTTTAGCCTCGCATTTGCATGTTTCTGTATTCTTCTGTAAGAGATCAGAACATCTCAGCTCATCTCTTCCACTGTGTGTGAGCTTTTTCCAAATTATCATCGACATACAGTCATTTCTCTTTGGAAATAAATGTGCTATTTAATATAGTTGTGAACTGAGCAGACCATTCATGACTGAAGGTTCTATGGTGCTGTTCCTGTTGTATTTCTTATTGAATTCTGTTTATACCACAAATGAAAATGCTGCTGTTTGTCATTAGATTAATCTAATAATATTTAGTCTTACTTCCCTCTCCGCCTGTGGAGCTAATGAGATTTTACTCGTGCTCCGCTATAACCTCACACTGTTCCCCTGCACACAGAAAGATCCCTGTTTCTCAACTAGAAACCTTGAAATCAGATACTAACTTCACAGGCATCATTTGCCATCTGTCTGTCCCCCTTTTGAGCAATTCAATACAATAAAGGTATACAGTATAGATTAGTATTAATCTGATTTGCAGACACACAGAACCAGCATTAAGCCAACACTTCACCATAATCTTATAAAATCAAGGTTGTGAATGAGCTTTAAACCAATTTAGGAATGCAACCCTAGTCAAATAGCAATGTAAATAACTGAACTGTGCTACTGTATATGCAAAAAAAGGCTTTTCACTGCTCCTTTTTGTGTCTTTCACTCTGATGATTTGTGCGAGGAAAACGCCCAGAGATCATTCATAGGGAAATTCTGCTTATCTTTACTCATAATAAAGACGGTTGGCCATTGTTATAGTGACTTGGGGAAAAAACCAGACAGTTCCCTTGCTGGTTTATGAAGGAGCAGTCCACGTCTCACGAGACCACCACAGTGAGAGGAAATGTGCATCACATTATCAGGTCATTTCTATTAGGCTTTATTTCATGATCGCTATCAACTGTATTAATAAGATATGTAAATGCTGACCATTATTGAATGTCAGGCCCAGTGTTTTCACCTGAATCAAGCCTTTTTTTCCTGCCATTTGTAGAGTTTACAGTGACAAAAGCTATGTACACAATCATCTCAACTAAAGGTTCAGTTTGTCACCACATTCTGCTTCTTATTTCGCTAAATGATGGCGACAGTCAGTGCATTAAATGAAACACTGTGCCTCAGAAGTGTACGTCAACTGACTCATAGCTCAAAGAAAAATAAATGTTATCACCAGTTATGGTATGAATCCTTGAGAAAGCTTTGGAGTGAATGGGCACCAGGAGTTTCAGACAGGGGATATTTATGTTCGTCAATCAAAGGCTGAGCAGTGATTAAGGCTCATTTCTATCTTAATGAATGCAAATTGGCACATCTGCTATGGTGGTCTAGCTGTCCAGACTCTTCAATTAGCATGATTGATCAATTATCCTCCTGCTGGTGGCTCATTGGAAATGGAGGCTGGGGAAATGGCCAGGGGGTGGTTAGGAAGAGAGATGAAAGGAAAAAATAAGCAGAAAACTGTCCAAAACCTGCACTCAATGAATCAGATTGCTTTTTTTATTGTATTATAAGACCAGAAGAATGGTAGGATTGCATTTTACTCAAAGAAGGCACACATTTCTTAAGAAATGTCAGCGATAAGTATAATCCAAAAAGCACAAATATTACTATTGAACAACTTTTTACTTTTCTTACGAAGATAAGCATTTTCAGTTTGGCACCTGAAAGAGCTGATCAGAGAGATCACATCAGTTTCTCAGATTACGAATGAAAAGTTTTTGATGTTACTTAAACAAATGTGATTACAAAGTCAGTGGTTAATATTTCCGACAGGCTGTGGCTCCGGCTTACTTCATTTGTCTTGTGTATTGGCATTCCTGTCATCTTTACATGAATGAAAATGTAGTTTGCATTTAAAATTTTTCTCACTCTTCATCAGAAGAATATCTGATCAAATTTGTTTTATTTGTGAGAGAAAAGTGCTTCAGCCTCACAAATATTTAATAGATCAGTACTCAGTCAACTCTGAAGTCTGTCTAGGATATTGTGGTGTGCAGCTTATTTGTGTTGGTTTTAACAGTATGCACAAATCCTTGAATATCAAAGCACGCTGGTTAAACCACTCCAAGTACTAGAGGCAGATTATCCTCAGTGTGTATTTATAATTGTACCATACATTACTATTAGTTTCAGACAGTTTACTGTGTATCTTGTGAATTATAATTCATGGACATTACTGCTGAGAATGCATGTAATGTCACATAATGTTCTTTAGTAATTGCATAGATATCGTGCCATATTCTTTACAAATTATCTTTCAAACCTTTTTGTATTGCTGTGTACGTTAATAAAATAAATACAACTTAAAACTTCATCATGCTTTGGAAAAGAGCTGAAAGTAATACATGGTGTGTAGTGCCCTCCAAAAATACGTCAAAAGCAGAGTTACTTCAGACATTAAAATTTGAACACACCAGTGAGACTGTAAGTAAAGATTAGCTTTTATTTAAATGCTATTTTTATGCAAATACAATTTAAACATATATATAGTTTTAAATATCTTAAAGTTATACAAACAAAATCAATTTCAGCCCTGTTTTAGGGCCTTTTACTTACATAATGTAGGAACTGTGTGTGGCTGCCGAGTTAGGAAAACAGATAAACTAGTATCAGAAAAGTTATAGTACAGTAGTTGAACTGTGTAATTTATTACACTTAAAGAGTAGTCACTGCTTTAGATATTTAGCTACTTGGACAAATTATTGCTAAATCTTAGCTATGTTGTTTGCTGGTATGCGGTCTTTTGCAGGCTTCTAATTCAAATACATAGATTTTTGCATCCAAAATGTAGTATTAGTTTACAATGAAGTTGCTACAGTTTTTTTTTTTTCAAAAAGGCAGTGTTTGTGCTAACTATTATGCATCTGGTATTAAGTGAGTTGTGTCCATACATTAACCCTCTGAATTCCAAGAAGTATCTGGGCATTTCATTGCTCCTAGCATGTTTTTATTCACTGGAGGGCTCATTTTTCATGTAATATAGTCCTACATCTCTATAGAAACAGCACAGCCATGGCTAGAATAAGAGGAAACTCAAATGGCTTATTTTTTTCAAGCAGTATAACAAAGTTATAATGCCATAAATCATAAAAAAATGAATTTCCATGATTATTTATTTTAGTGGTTGTGTTTTTAAGACAACGTGCCTTTCAAACCCTATGGCAGGTTTTGGTGTTTAGAGACTTAATATTTGTTGTTGTTAGTTATGATTACAGAGACTACTATATAGTTAGTCCCATTAGAGAAGTCTTAATGAAGTTTCATGCATTTCTAAAATTTGTTTTGCACGTTTCATGTCTGCAGACACTAATCTTTTTTGTTTTTTGTTGCATTTTGTCTTTATCTCTGCTGCTTTCGTGTCCTTCTAATGTAATTTTCTATATTTGTCTGTTTGTTCTGAAGAAACTGACGTTGTTGCCAGAAGCAACATCACTTCCTGTCCAAATGCGTATTTTTCTCTGGAAAGACCAAACTCATTACGTGTTCGATTGAAGGAGCATATGACTGTTTATGTAAATGGGCAAAATTAAACAAGTCTGTTTGTCATTATGTTAAGTGAATAACCATAAAAATGTGTTTGTAAACTTGAAAAAGTTCATCTGAGTTTAGTTTTTCTCTTCCTTCTTTGACTTTTGACCTGTAGTTGTAAATCAACTGCAATGCTCAGTTCTCTACTGTGTCACCGGCTCTTTGTATTATCTTCAGTAATCACTGACCTCAGAAGAACAAACAGCAAATGCTCAAATCTATATGCATTTATAAAATATGCATTTGTCTGTTTCACAAAATGCCAAATAAGATGATTACATTGACACAATACTAAGCACATTTAGACCGCTATCTTTCCTTTTTTTTTTTCATATTTTTTGATCAAGTTATCCAGCCAACTCTTTTTTTAATTAGTTTTTGTTAGTGGTTTGTGTCTTCAGAGATTCTGCTGATGTTGGTCACTGTTTTATTTCTTCCTTTTCCTCAAAACAAGCAAGTTGCCATTTTTAAAAATTTAAAATAGCAAGTATGTTAGCATAGATTACAGCATGCTTTCGTGATGTCTGCCTGGATGATACGTGTATAATTTCATTGTCTGTCGTTTTCTGGTGTGTTTACAGTATCCCAGAACAGCAGCACAAAGGGGCTAAATTGAACAAAACAATTTGCAGATTCCATTTATTATTTATATGATGTCAAAGTGAAAAGCTTTGGGTTATGTGGAATTTTTGTTTTGACTGAAAAGAGGCAAAATAAGCAAAGGTTTGTTGTCCTCCATTGTGGATGGTATTGAGTCAAGCTTTTTAATAGGTAGGTTAAATGATTTCATTGTCAGGTCTCTGTAAAGCATCATATCCACCTCCAGCTCCCCATCAGTATCTTTCTACCTCAGTCTTTCTCCGCGACTGCGCCATCATCATCCTTTTTGGAGTGTCGCCACGGAGCTCGCAGCAGCAATGATGAGATATCCCTTTTAAGCTAAATCAAATGCCATTGCTGTTGACATAGATTTATTGGGTTGATGTTGATTTTCCAGGGCTTTTCAATATATGTGAAATTTTCAGCCAGCCCATTTTTAATATTACAGAAAAATATGTGCACTTTTGGGCTCCTATGATTTATTGGAGGGATATTAAAATAATTTTTTTTATACTTTTAATAACTGTAGGTCACATACAGTACCAGAGATTACCTTAAATAAGATATTTATATGTTGTGGACCTTTTGTTTTTAATTAATGGATATTCACAGTAAGAATTCAGCATTACTGTGTCGTTTCAGTGTTATTTGTATGTTGCTACATACATCTGAAACCTGTCACTCAATCTGTTTTCTCTGGAGAGGATGATAATGTAGCCGCATAGACAGCCATTAATTGGTGTTTTTGAAATCGTGTGACTGCCTCTTCATTTGGCGCACATGCAAACACAACATGTGAACAGGAGGTCCTTCTTTTTTACTGTGAGCAAAGAGCGCAGTGTTTTGTGTACCTGAGAGTGGCGACTTAACCTTCGGGTCAGTGTTTCAGGCTGGGTCAGCTCTACTGGTAACTTGTGCCGCTTGTCAAAATAAACACACTGACTGTTCATACAGCACCGGCATCTATTTTCAGACTAGTGCAGTGGGACAAGATAAAAATAAATAAGAACTCACAAACGTTAGAGTAAAACCAGAGAGAAGAGTTATCTTTGACCACTGGAATACCTCTGGGTATGTTACATGGTGTAGTTTGTATAGCCTCCGTCAATCTTACGTGTACAGTACAGAAATACTAAATGTGGTACATGGTTGTCTAAATGGTCCTTTATTTAATTTGTTATTCACTCATCTGGGCATATGGCCTCACATCTTCACGTTGCTATCTCATGGAGTTTTCTGAAAAGTCGTCTCTTGCCACAGCGAACAGTATTAATGGTTCTGTTGCGAGCAACATGCTGGGTTTCAAAGTGCCCCTTTTTATAGGACAAGGACTCCTTTTCCTCTGGGCTTTTAGTGAAAAAGGTCACCAGTCTTCTTTTGTAGTTTTCTGAGTGTAATGAAAGAGTTGTGGTAATGTTCACGTGATTATATCGCTATAGAATAACTTCCTTTGCTATGGAGCAGATTTTGAACTCAGTAATAGTTACCTGATGGCAGAATAATAGCCTTTAATTAATAAAGTGTGAAAATGTAGTTTGATTATTGGAATTAAACTGGCCATAACTAGCATCCAAGCTCTTAATGTGGGATTTAGTCTTCGAGGGTTACACAAGGAGTTTCTTTTGAATTGCTGAATGGCTTAACTCCATCATCAACTTCTGGTTTTCTGTGTGTTTCAAACCCATCATGTAGCACATCTCATTGTTTTATTATGTCTCTGCTCTGTGTGTGTGTGTGTGTGTGTGTGTGTGTGTGTGTGTGTGTGATGCTTGTTACCAGGTTACTGCTAAGAGATTTTTGCTTTTGGCACATGTCATGCTTCATTGACGTCAGAGCTTTTTTCCACCCGCTCAACTACGTTGCATATGTCTCATTTCAAACTGAGGGTCTCTTAGAGAGCCTATAATGAAAAAAGACACAACAACAAAGACCACAGACCATGGTACCTTCCTCTTATCACTAGATTCCAATGACACTAATGAGCTAATACCCACTGGTTTAAAATTAGATAAGCTCAATCTCAAAATTTGGAACTAAGAGCACTTCAGTTTATTCATAATGGAGCTGGATAAACTAATAATGGATGTTTTAGTTGTGTTTCAAGCTAAATACCAAATTGCGCTGTTACATGAAGACTGGTTTTGTTTTCAATTCCTGTTCGAAACCTTTTTTTGAAAAATGTTTGTGTGTTCTTCAACAGTAGTTTGTAAGATTAACTACTAAGAAACGGAGTAAAGGGTACACAGTGTTTGAACTGATTTGTACAGACATAGATTTTCCTGTACATCAAGCATTAAAGCAAGTTAGCATTGGTTAATCTTTCTGTAAATATGCTTGTTTCTTTTAAAATGACTGCAGTTAGTCAGTCAGGCAAACGTAAAACTCAAGAAATCACTTTTGATTTGTGTGTCCCCAGATATATTTTGTGTACATGCAGACTATTCAGTCATTTCCAAGTAGAGAAAAAGTAACTTTTTTCTTTTTTTGCATTATCTTGTTAACTAATTACTCTTGTAAAGCTAGTGCCAACAGGATTTGACTGTGCAGAACCAACATGTTGCTTGCCATGTAAACATGCATGATAGGCCTCAAATTGGGCTCGAACCACATACCTGTCATAAACTGGTACAAGAAATAGGTCATACATCGCATTGACCTAATTTGGTTTGATCTAGTTGCATAGTACCAGTAATACTAGTTATGCTAAAAAATTATTAGAACCACAAGCCACGAGCCCACCCTCCGTGTTTGTCAGTGACCTTGCTGCATGGCCGAAATGAGGCTCGCTTTCGTGCACAACGGCTTCTGTGAGTTAGATCGTGCAACAGTCAGCTTGCCCTTGTGCCCCCCTCCTCCCACTGTGCGTGCTGTGCGGCCAACCCCTCCTGCCCAGGGGCGAGGACAGAGCAAAGCCTGCTGGGATGTGTGGCGGTGGTGGCGGTGGGGGAGAGCGGCTAGGGGTTAGCTGGCACCGTGCCACCTTCCCCCGGCTGCCTGTCCTGACTGGGGGCAAAGAGGGAGGCTGCTGTGTCTCAGATTGATGAGGACAGGTCTGTGGTCTGGGTATAGAATGTTGCAGAACAGACGTCCTGCTGGCACATCCTGCCCTATCTGCCGCACGCCCCCCAGCCCTCCGTATTCGCCTTATCGGAACTCCTAATTGTCCTTATGAATATTTTAGAGGCGAGCAGGAATGGGAGTTCAGGGTAGGGGGTATGGTTTCAATGGCCCTGACAGCTAATGATCCACTCAATGACCAGAGAGAAAGGAAGACGGAAAGACAGAGAGCGAAATGGCTAGAAGGATTTCCAATAATCTGTATGTTAATGTTTTATCAGTTTTTAATAGGTGCCACCTTTTCTTTACGTGAAGTGGGAACAGAGTGTCTGTCCCCATTCTTTTTAATCTGTAGATAATGATGACATTGGTTTGTCTTTATCCTCAATTTGTAGTTTAATTCCCTCCTGTCTGTACTGAAAATAAGCAGTCCTCTGATTGAGACTGTTCTGTCTGACTGTGGCAGCTAATAGCTTTGTCATATCAGTCATTCACCAGTCTCAGAGCAGAAAGCTCTGAAGGGACCGCTCACTGCACAGCAATTACTCCTTATTCAGTAAAATCAATGGGCTATATTAAATTGAGAATCTAGTCATCCTAATGCAGGTAATCATTTGTATACATTTAAAAATATGACGAGTTTCTGATACACATCTGTCACTGCCACTTTGGATTTATGGCCCACTGACTTTAGGTCCTATTCATTGGGGTCTTTCATTGTCGCAGTCGCGTCAGGTGGGATTGAATCTCATCATGTATGTTGTTTTACCAACAGCTGCAAGAGAACAATATCAAAATGTAACGCAGACAGTTAAGTTGAGAGCTCGCCCACCCTCCTCCTGCTGCTCCAGCTTCCTGCCCACTGAGTAACTAGACAATGGAGTGTGCTGAAGGAAGGACATGAATCCAGCATCATATCCTGATATCAGTCCACTCTGTAATGTGTAATGGTCATGAGATTAAACAAGATATGTCTGGGAATTACAGAGGTGTCCTGATCTGACAGCCCCCACACTCCCAACTCACAGTATGTGGTGGAAAACAGAAAAAAAGACTCCTACAATACAGTAACATAGTGCTGGACGGTGGCATACAGCTCCTAAAGACCAAACCTAAAGAGGCTTTTATTCCCCTCAAGTGAGGACTACAGCACCACAGGGGAAAGGGAACATGATGGTAGTGAAAGTCTCTTAAGATGTTATATAAGAACAGAAATATTCCTTAGCAGATAAAAGCCTTCCTATCAGCCACCTCCCCATGCTGATTTCCTTGTGCGTTCACACTCAAAGAATCCCTTTGATAAGCACATTAGATGGAACGGCCCGGACACAATGGTGATGTCATGAGGATTAGCACGGTACCTTGCTTAGTGCAGCGGCGGGCACAAGGGCTAATTCACAGCACTGCAGGGCGAGAGGGGCAGGGAACCCGGCTGAAATGAGGTGAGGGAAGGCCGCTGCACAGCAAACCAGTTAAAATATAGCCAGTGTGTACTTTAAGGGAGGCTGGAACAGGCGCTACGTGGATTAAACATTCATGACATGCTCCAGTTTATTACACTACAAGCTGTCTTTGCCATGGAGGGGCCTGTATCAGCGCTGTGGTGCGCCAGTCACAGGTTTGATGGTGTCCTGCAAATAGTGGAAGCTACTTTAAGTATAGCCTTTTGCTGTAATTCGGGCACAATGGAATAGAATACAGAAACAGCCTCTTCATGCCCTCCTTTCAGCCATCCCTCTCCTCCCGCCGCACAATTTTAAAGTTCAGCTTTTATACCTAACCACTATCTTCCTCCTTTCACCCTGCCTTCTATTCATGTACAGTAGCGTACAGTACATGAATAAGTTATATGCAGAAGAAAACTCTATTGACACAGCAGAGGGAGAACATCAGAATGAAATGGTTTTCCAAGACTCACAGCAGTGGACTAAATTGCGTGTGCCCATTTCACTGAAAGTACTTCTCAAGAAACAGGTGATGTAGGTGGCTTATGCAATGGTTGCAGTTTTATTTTTAACCCGTGGATTGTGAATATAGTGCTTAAAAGTAAAGCTAAGGTCCAAAATTGAGCACAATGATGTAAAAATGACAACATCTGATGACGCACAAAAAAATTTCAGTATTTATTTGAGTATTTAACTACCAGGGCATCTCATTGCGCAGAATTACAAAAAATAATATTTCTCATGAAATTTAAGTAGAATGCAAGGTTACCTTCCAGTGCTCTATAGCCTCCTGCACTGAACACATACTGCAAACATGAAGAGGCAATTACTGTGCTGAATGTTTCCCATGGCAACAACTAGGTTAATAGTCAGGGCTCAGATGGAGATGGCAGATAGATGTTTTCTTCGGTTCAAGGAAGCTTCAAGGCCTCCTGCAATGGAAAATACTTTTTTAAAGAGAAGTTCAGGTATCACATAAGCAAGATGACAGGCACACACATATGAACGCACAAACAATAGTGTGCAGTGGGTTTGTCGTCAGCCACTCAGAGTCTTTTTATTTTGAAGAGCCAAATTTCTATCAATACAGGTTTGGACTGCTGTGAGAAAATAGCAGCTGGCCTTGGTCCCACTCATCTTTGTGAGCCTCTGAGGGCCCTGTGAATAGATTACACAAGTTCCCTTGTCTATATTCTTTGTGACTCTCTCCCGCAGCAAACAACCCATATCTTTCATGAGCCATGCTAGTGAAAATCCCAGCTTTTGCTGTATTCACTTCCAGCCAACTATACTTTCCTAAGTAAAAAACCCACAGTTTGATTCGACATTTGAGAGGCATTTTAAGGCTGCTTTTATCAAAGTATTTGTAATGGGGAAAAAAGAAAACTGCCTTTTTCCCGATTGTGCAGTTATTTTTCCTTTTTCCAGTTCAGACCACTGCAGCGTCTGGAACAGTGTGGAGCAGTGACATGTAAGAACGAAGCTGATCTGGGGCTGGGTGGCCTTCAGGGCTACATGCGGTCCCTGCTATGGCCATGTCTCTGTGGGGCTGCCTCTGATTGGCCAGCATGGGGAGCCAGGTCTTGACAGGTGTTTGAAAGAGGGGCACCTGTTTGGCCATGTGCTGATTTAGTGATCCATTTACTGAGAGCTGTGGGCAGCGTCTGTAGGGCACCCAAAACATGCCAAGTCATTTAAAAGAAGAATGTCTTTAGTATTATGTTCATTAGAAAGCCACAGAGATGATTAACTCTTGCATACCACATGTTGTGCATGCGCAGCACCCTCATTGCATATTTTTTGAAGATGATATGCATTGGATGACTCAAGTCATGTATCACAGAGCATGTCTGCCCTTGACTGCTGCTATTTGGTTCCTGCTCACCCACTGTGCTGCTGCAACCCCTCCCTAAATGGCTCAGGCCAGTGGGTGTGGTGTACTGAAGGCTGGCCAAGCTTGTTGTGAAAGTAGAGCCGCCCTGCCCATCTTGCACAGCTGTGCCCGACCAGTCCGACCAAGATATTCCCGTAATGAGCAGGTTGGGATTTAAATTTGCAGGTTGAGATCAGATCTTTGGCTCACTGGTGGAGAAAGTGCATAGTTTAACCCCAGTAAACACAGGCCTTTCAGGACCCTAACTAAAGAGGCTTCGTTCAGTAAACAGGAAATGAACCAGCAAGGCGTTTTCTTAGAATGAGAAGAATGCCTCCGCTCTGTACCACACCAAACAGTAATGCATCTGTGGTACAGTGCTGGTCATTCATTATCCAGAGGACTTTTCTCTCTTGCTTCCCTCTGGGCATTGCAGACACTTATGTTTGGAGAGATGTGGGTGCTTTTCTGTACTTCCTTATTTCTATCTCAGCTGTGCTCAGAGCCACAGTTCTGTCTGCACATTGCAGAATACCATTGTTTTTGTGGCTCAAGATGTACATCCCTCAAAAAAAATGTATCTTTGTGAATACATATGGATGGAATGAGCAGTTAGGGCTTTAGCGTCATCTGGTTTTAATGAGCAATGGCAATATGCAGGGACTTTCATAAGACCATGGTACAGCCATGGTTTTAGGAAATGTGACTTACACTGAGGTTGTGGTGAACAGCGCAGGGTTAGCCGCATTGTCTGCTCAGACCTAAACGTACTGTCACATCGCTGTCAAAGGATGTAGCAGCTGTAGAAATACCCCTGCTCCCCCGCCACACACACACACACACATGCACACACACACAACTTACAGACATTGCACATATGCACCACACACTCCTACTCGTATAGTTTCTGTTTCTCTCTTTTTTCTCTCTTTCAGTCACAAACACACATACACAGACACACTCATTTTCCACTTTGCCGGGTGATGAAGACCAGAAACAGAGAGCAAGGTCTCATTAGTGTGTGTAGGTTCCTCTCCTCTGGCTCACACTTTGACCCCTTCATCCACAGGAGTCAGTGACCTTCCTGTAGACACGAGTCCTCCGAGGCAGCCCACAGACGGGGCAGGGTGCTGCTGTGGACCTGCAGCAGCCCGATAGAGGAGTCTTGAGAGCCACACATAAATCATATTTTGATGTACACTGCCTCAATATCACAAGCTGTCACATGCTGTCAGCAGGACTTGTTAACACTGCGATTCAGAGCTGTAATGAGGAGCAGAGAACAGCCTGTATGAAAGTGAGCAAAAGAGCACAGTGTTGAATTTATTTGTTTAGCTATATGACACCTTTTCCCCCCTAAAGTTAAAATAGGCCTTTTATGACTGCACAATACACCACCCAATGTACTTATGAGCTCTTTGCTTTTATAATAATTGCTCAATTTCATGCTCAAATGAGCATATTCAACCACATTTGATAATCCATTTTATTCCCCACATGCATTAACTTTGATAAGATCCCCAAAGTGACAACCATCCTGAATTGCAGACTGAATGTGCTTTGTGTTGGATTGTCTTATGCAGGGTTTTCTTCCAAATAGTCTCTTATGACAACTGAAATATTATAAGAAATGTAAACACCCAAAGAGAAGGAAGATCAGACGGGGGTGGAAGCAAAGGGGAGGACAAAAAAGGAGAAACAAGGATGACAAGGAAGCGGGACAATATTTAGCTTTAGCGAACAGTTCTGAAGAGGATATGGTGTGAGTTTTCAGTTTTATCCCAGAAGTGTTGTAGCAGTTGCCACAAAGGAAAAAAAACTGAAGGATAAACATACAGCAGATGTTGATATTTTTATATGTAGTTCAATTTAAAGTTTGGTGCTGTGCAAAAGTTGTAGGTATATTTTCACAAATTAGGATGATTAACTTCATCCATAGTGCATAAAACATCAGTTTATGATTTCAGGCAGGTTGTTCCAAGCATCTTGGAGAAATTGTGGATACAGGCTGACTCTGTCTTTTGTGTCTTCATATGATCTCACACTGACTCACTGATCAGGCCTCTATAGGGACCATGCCATCTGTTGCAAGACTGTTGTTCTTCTTGTCATTGAAGACTATGTGTTTATATTGCTCTAGAATGAATTTGGGACAAAGACTTCATGATACTGTTCAACAGACACAAATCAAAAGGCTTGAAGTGCCTAAAACTTTTGCATGGTACTGCATAGATATTAGAGAACAAGCAGCAAAAACACAGAGCCACAACTTGTATACTGTTTCTTTTCAACTGTGCAATTTCATTTCAGAAATTGAGAAACAAAGGCCATAATGACTGTGCTAGTCCTGATCCCGATGACTGTTTTGGGCACAGCCCCCTCATGGACGACCATTTCGGCAAACTAAGCGAAGACAGTGATTTAATGTACAAGCGCTGTGGTGTAAGTACTTCCTTTGTCCCCTGCTATTTTGTGTTGATTCCTGTCTTTATGTTGGTGTTCACTACAGGCGCTAAACAAGAAAGAACACAGAGGTTGTGATAGCCCGGACCCCGATGCCTCATATGTCCTCACTCCTCACACAGAAGAAAAGTATAAAAAAATTAATGAGGAGTTTGATAATATGATGAGAAATCATAAAATCGTAAGTACTGTAAATGCAAATGTTCTTGCTTGGCTTTGTGGCACAAAAGGATTTTGACTCTTTTTTCGTTTAACTTTTTTCCTCTTTTCGTTACCCCTCCAGAACCTCTTTTAACTTCTTTCAGAACTACCCTGGCTTAAGATCAATGCCCCCCTTTACTGGGTGTGCATTTGTTTTCTTATGTTGATTTGTTTTGCAGCTGATATTTTGGCACACCCTGATAAGATCACATTTCATTAACAGGTGAAATGTTGCATGCTTCTGCTAGAAATATTACACCCAAGTATCACAGTCATGTTATCATAAATCGAACAGCAGCCATTATTTAAACACAGCGGGAGCTTACAGTAAATACTTTGGGAGTCTTGTGTTTATCCTCAAGAGCTGCAGCGTCTTTCACAAACTCAAACCTACTTAAACTATATGTCCAACTCATAGATAAAAATCAACAAATAAATAAAATTTCCATGTCCTTTATAAAGTAATATTTAAAATTTCCCATTTAAAGTGTTTATATTGCTCTTCTCAGTGCATTCTAGCGTAAAATATTTCTTCCAGTTATCATGCCCCCCAAGCACACTGATCTTAAACTATTATTTAGCGTCTTCCCGGTCCTCATCATTCCCATCAGGTTCCACACTGGCTAACCTTAATATGACATATCTATTGTGATCTTATCATGCATGACAATGTTGAAATTGTGCAAGAACATAGTGCTTACCAAAGCAGTTGTTTTCTCTATGTTCCTAACATGAAGAGCACCGATTTGCCATTAACAAACTAATGATAGCACCCTACTGGCTCACTGGATAATGCTATGATGAACCGTTCTCACTGCCACCTGTCATTCTCACTTACGCTTTGCACAGTCAGCACTTTGTGGGTAAATGCAAATGACTTTGCAAATCTTGTAGCTGTAAATCCCCATCACTGCTTTTTCATGTGCTGAGAAACACATTACACAATGGGTGTTTCAAAAGGCAAAAGTACATCTGTGGTGCTGACTGCTGCAATGCCAAAGTGATCACCTGAACGCATGTTTTTTTGAATTTGGATTTTTGTTTTCCCTGTTTTGTGTATGCTGCAGTACTACTGAAGATTTGTGTACATTCTGTATGTATGATGTTAATGAGAATAAACTTTTTTGATGATTGATTGTCTTCAAATGTTGGGCAGAAATGTTTCCTATATATTTATATACACTACCATTCAAAAGTTTGGGGTCACTTAGAAATGTCCTTATTTTTGAAAGAAAAGCATTTTTTTTCAATGAAGACAACATTTAATTAATCAGAAATAGAGTCTAGACATTGTTAATGTGGTGAATGACTATTCTATCTGGAAATGGTTGATTTTTAATGGAATATCTCCATAGGGGTACAGAGGAACATTTCCAGCAACCATCACTCCTGTGTTCTAATGCTACATTGTGTTAGCTAATGGTGTTGAAAGGCTAATTGATGATTAGAAAACCCTTGTGCAATTATGTTAGCACATGAATAAAAGTGTGAGTTTTCATGGAAAACATGAAACACTCTGGGTGTCCCCAAACTTTTGAACGGTAGTATATATATATATATATATATATATATATATGTAATTATGTTATGTTAATTATGTGTAAAAAGCAGCTGTCAAGCTTACAATGTAGTAGATCCCTTTGCAGTTTAATGTGCTCTGCCCTCACTGTTTTGTGAATCTATTAGTCTATTGAAGCTAACCCTCAAGGAGAGCTCTCTGTTAATGATGCCATGACAACCACTGATCCATCATAGTCATCAGACCTTGGGTTTTCAATGTGCTGTGTGTAAATATTTGTGTGTTTGTCTCCCTCTTGTAGCCCACAGCATTGCCTCAGCAGAACTTCTCCATGCATGTGGCAGTGCCTGTATCCAACCCTAATGCCATGTACCAGGCAGGAGGGACTCTGGGCAGCCAGGCCCTGGCAGCAGCCACGGCCTCTCTGAGCGAGAGCGGGATGCTGTCCCCTCCACAGGCCTCTCTGCACAGGAATGTTGGCTCCAGCGGAAGTTCCCAGAGGCCCACCAGTGCAGGCAGTGCAGGTTAGTGGGTAACAACCCCCAAAGTGGATGAACTAATAATGGTGGTTAACACTGTTTGCCATCGTGAAGTCTTTTTTTTTTGTGTGTGTCAATATCAAAAATTTTGCTTGAAAGGAGCAGTTCAAGATTTGGGGAAGTTACTGTTATTGACTGTCTCACCCAGAGTCAGTCAAGAAGATCCATGCTGCTCTCTCAGTGGGGGAAACAATGAGTGTTGTTGCTCCAATAAAAAAAAAGGGAAAAAATCAGTTTGTGTCAGAGACAGATTTATAAACTTTGTACACAGCCAGGCTTTGCTGTTTCCCATTCCTTCCTTTTTAGTCAAATCGCCTCTTCGCTCTAGCTTCATACTACGGCTGGATTTGACATAAATCTTCTCATCCAACTCTCTGCAAGAAACTTTTTTGGCTGTCTCTATCACAAAAAGAGTTTACACTTTTTGTCCAAAATGGTGTCGGATGCAGGGGACCTAATGTCAAGTCATGTCATACTAACACCCTTTAATTGGTGTTTGTGTGATATATTTTTTCACACCCTCTAAAATGCTCATCATCACACCTTTTACTGTATCAGCATTGTGGAAAAATGATGTCAGATGCTAGTACTTGTATGACTGGTCTGACTCAGTCGGTCCAGATGGCTTTTGCAAGATTCAGCTACACCGCGTATGATGGAAGTACATGCAGCAAGGTGTGAAATATCTCATTCAGAATTAACCATATATCAGAATTGGCTGACACCTACCTATTCACAACGGGTTTACTAAATAGTTGTTCTTCAGAATAACTCCTCTTTCTTGATTATTCAGTGCAAGATCTGTATTGTTTTTCTTCTTTTTTTTATGATTCATATTAGATCAGCACATTTCACAAGCTAAAAACTGTTGAGGTTCAGGTGGCATTCTGTTGTTGTGTTCTTGGATTTATTTGTATCTCTTAAAATGTCAGCTGTTCAGAGAGACTCGAATAGATGCCTGACTTCTATTAGAATGGCTTCTCCTTGAAGCCTCACAGTGGAATGCTGGATTCACCATCTATAACTTTACAAACATGCTGAACACAGCTTGATGTTACTCTCTTTAATCATATATTGAAAATTTCCCCACCATGAGGACACTGGCGGAGCACAAGCCACCCTTTCGTGCGCTGTGAAGATAGATCTACATGACATTTTCATGTCTGGTCTGCCATCTCCATCACATGCTCCGCTAGCTTGCAGAAGGATGCAGATGGTTAATCATCTCACTCTGTGCATCTCATTAGGTGGCATGCTGGATACCACAGACCTTTCAGTGCCAAGTGGTGCGGGCTCCAGCCCAGCGGGTAAGTCCTCCCGGAGAGATTCATTAGCTCTCTGTAGCTCTGCCCAATAGGCCTCCTGCTTAGCACACGAGCTGGATAGTTGCGTCTCCATTTGTGATTGGTTCAAGGCAGTTGTCGCCATCATTAGCTGATCGCACATTGGCCTGACTGTATTTTCTTTGCATGCAAAGAGAGTGCAGGTGTCCTCTCAGCGGAGGAAGTTTATGATATGCTTGTTAAATGCACATTTGAGAGATGGGAAATGGCTTGGCAGTACTCACACAGTGTGGTGTTTGTACTTGAAAAAGGGTAACCAGGCATGTCAATTAGCTGCCCAACTGACTTCGGCAGGTAAATAAACGCAGTGCTTCCTTTAAACTCCATGTAGTTCTGCCTCCTCCTGTTTCCTTCCCTCTATTGACAGGTGCATCTGCTTCCCCCCCACTGCCCTGGCAGCCCTTATAAGGCTGGAGAGGGTCTGTAAGATGCCTAGACCAGCATAACCCTGTAGGTATTCAGGCCATGTCATCCCACTAAGTCCTCAGTACACAATGACCGGACAGCCTGTCATGGCTGAAATGTGCTGTGTGAGACATGGAGGCAGGTGGAGTTTAACTCTTTCCTTGTCACTCAGCTTGTTGTGCTACATACAGTGTTTCTGGTAAAATGCAGCACGCTGTTACAAAGCTGCTCGGCATTCAGTGATAATAACTAGTTGAAGATTCGCAAGAATAAAGGCTTAAACGCACACACCACCTCGGATTGGTTTCCAGTGGCATTTTATTGAGAGTGCTGGGTTAGTTTTTTAAGTTTGGGTGTGGTATTGGGTCAGGGTAGAGTCAGGAGTCTCTACCAGGGGGTGTCAGAGTTTGGCACAGTGTGAGCATGCTGCAGCTGTTGTTTGTACCAAGTGTGTAGAAGAGCAGAGACTACAGGGATGACTAACCTCTCCAGCCCTGATGTCAGATGACCATTCCTGACATAGTTATGATTTTTCACAAGTAGCAGCTATGACCACAGCAGAAGCCTTTCAAAGTGGCCAGATGGAAGATGTGCCATGTGATATCTTCTCTCCTGTTTGACAGAGTCACAGCAGGGAGAAGACTACATGCATGTACAGCAAGGTTCAGTCAAATAATGAATATTTATTTTTTTGAGCTGAGCAAAAGTACAAGAGGAAACTTTAATTTACACTGCAGGGTCTGTGATGGACAGCTGTTCTAGTAGTAGGATCTGGTTTATTTATTAGCTGTTTGTGTAAATTTCCTGCCTTACAAGCATACGTACGTGCATGTACAATACCACAGTGAGCATTATTGGCAACATTTTCTGGCACACACATCACAGTTGTTCTTTCTGAAATAAGCCATCTGTTGTTCTTGTCTAGTCTGTGGTTCAGATAATAGCTCAACAGCTAATACACCTTCAAAAACAACTTCTCTTTAAGTCTCATTTTACTGTGTACGGTGTATGCTCCAGCGTGTAATACCTCTTTTCTCTCAACAACTCACTACAATTACACCTAATTACAAGCTCCAGTCCTTGAGTGGTGGAGAAAGATGTGGTGAAAAGGGAGGATTTAAGAGAGAACTTGCTGTTATGTAATGTGTCTGCAAGACGTACACATCCCTTCATTAATATTGGAGCATTACAAGCTCTTGAAACACATTTACAGAGCAGGTTTGTGTGTAAGTTCAGCAGACATCAGGTAATAAAATAGCTGGTGCTGGAGCTGTGTCAGGTCTGTTTTAGTTTCACAAAATTCTGTTCTTTTATTGTAGTTTTTGATTCATTAAAGCTGGTTTAATATTATAAGTTGTCTGAAAGTTGGGGGTTAATAAGAGATCGTTCCTGTACTACAAAAAGATAAAACAACGTCAATACGTGTGTCAATTTTTCTCCAGTCTTTAGCAAAATGGTTGGGGGTTAAGAACAGTTATTTAACTGATTGCTATCTGCCTTTTAGTCTTAATAAATCACCTTCAGAACATCCTGTCTGGAATTAGTTATCTGAGACACAACAATTGGACTGTGTGTGACATCTGTTATTAGAAATAGAAATATAAGGGCCTTGATCTGCAGCTATTTCTTCTCATTCGTTAAAATATTTTCTCCTTTTGCTGGAACCTGAGGCATGTGGGATGTTGGGCACAATAAGTTACTCTGTTGTCTCTCCCTGAACTTAAAATGAAAACTGAAGGTTTCTGTTGTGAACACAAGGCCTTATGTAATGTCCCTTCCCAGACCATGTTAATAATTCAGGACAATGAACAGAAAACCAAACAGCTTTCAACGTGCACAAGCTTCAGTCAGAGAGGATTTACTGGCACAACCAATCTGTTAGAGAAGTTTGAATATAGAATGAGGGCAGACATCAGAAAAGCCCAGTAAAATGTCCCTGCTGAAGGCTTGGCCTTAACTTGTGGCTGTTATCTTGGCTCAGAATTAACTTTGTGGTATTTGTTCAGACATGTGTTCCCTTCTTGCCATTTATTTGAAAGAACTATTTGTTTTACTCATCATCAGACATCTGAAGTTATAATCAGACTCGTTCTGCAAATAAGTAAGTCAGGTGGATTAATCCGAGTCTAAATTGGCCAGTTAACACAGCACAGTTTGTCTGTCTTTGCTCTGTTATGAAATGACAGATGACAGTGTGACACACTTCAGCCCATCATGTTGTTGTAGACTTCAGTTTATTACAAATTAGAGGATGAAAGAAAATGACTGAAATGTAAATATATACAGTGTGATTATATTCCAATTCTGTAATTAAGATTACAAAAGCAATAGTTGTATGTACACTGTGATTTGGTGGAACAATTCTCTGTAAGCTTTACTCATACACATTTTTACACATTTATAGTATAGTAGGGGTGTATTCGACTGAACGAATAATATAACCTCTTGTTTGGATGGAAAATATTACTATGAGCTATAGATCAAATGGACCTGTACTAACAAACATACAAATAATATGTATACATCACTATGTTTACTATGGCTGACAGTTATTTCAGAAAGAAATCCTGAGTTTTATGTTTATTTGGTCATAAATCAAAGCCTGGTGATGGTGCTAAATCAAAAGTCACTGGATTTTTTTTTTCCATTTGAGAGAAAGATGTATGCTTGAACCACATGTCTTGGCAATACTTGCAGTTGTGCAGAAGTATGTTGCACAATGCCACCAAATGTGAAAGTTTTAACCTGCCAATGATGACAGACAATAGCAGGATATCAACAAAGTCATTAGGATTTAACAATCCAATAGTTATCAGGACATTTTACAAAAAGCCAAAATTGTCATCCTCACGGCGGCACAACAGCAAAAGTCAGAGGATCACCAAAGTTTGTAGGATTCATTCTTTCGCTACCATGAATAGCCCAGATTTAATCTATCCAATAGTTATAGAGATCTTTAAGTCTGGACCAAAGTGGTGGACTGAAATACCAACATTGCCATCTGTAGAGCCATGGGACTACTATAGATTAATACAGATGGTGTATATCACACAACATGCAAGTTAAAAACCAACAGTTGAAGTCTTGGAATGACTCTTAGTACAGTTTTGCTAACCAGTAGAAATGTATTTCAACCTTTAGTCATTTAGAGCTCACTTTGTGCTGCCTGTCTTTGGCATATTCTCTCACAGCACTGTAAAGTTTAGGACAGCTCATTTTTAGCTAGACAAGCCAATTAAAACCAGTGCATTGGCCACTGTATCTATTTCCCCCATAGCTGGAATTGTGGATCAGTTGTTTGAGTTGTTGGTTTCCCATTTACTGTGGACAAACACCAGATTTTTTTCTATTATGCAGAAAGAGTGAACAGCTAGCAGATCGTGAGGGGATAGTCACTCCATTTAACAAAAATCTTATTCGATAAGATTCACATACTCCACCTTTAAGGTTTTACCTCAGGCTTGTGGGAGGCCTATTTATTTGTTCTTGGCACACAGTGTATTACATTTTGTGTTAAAATATGTCATTACAGAGGCACATAATTGATGTTTTCTTTTGGTTGTGTATGTGTGTTACCAGAAGATGCCTTGTTATATTATTTTATATGTGTTAAATGTTTTAAATAACACAGGAATAAAAACAACTAGCAAAATACATAACTTAAGATTTAAATGTGTCATTGCTGAAAAAGCACGTCTCATTTATAACATTAGGAAAACATTATAAATGACAGTAACAACGTGGGGCGGCTGTGGCTCAGGAGGCAGAATAGGTCACCCACTAATGACAGGGAAGGTGGTTCCCTGCTATAAGTCAAAGTGTCTGTTGTGAAAAGACCTATTTGTCATCTCCTTTGTCTTGTTTTTCTCAACAGCAGCTTTATGTTTTGGGCAGACCTCTGTTAAGGAAAATTTTGCCAAGTTGTCACATTACAATCCATTCCTTTGCATGAAGTTCTCCTTGCACTAACTTCATTCCCGCCGAATGACATCTTTGCTGCTTTTAATCAGGCCTGCTATTTTTAGGGCCTTGGACATTTACTCTGCTAATTCTGTAAACATTGTTTTCTTGCAGAAGCCAAGTCTTGTATGATCAAAGCCAGAGCTGATGGCGATAGCTGCTTGTATATACTGTTGATTCAGCTGTGAGATACTATTGTAGACTTCATAACTGTTTATTTGACCATGAATTGTTGCTCCCCTTATCTGTAGTCAGAGGGGCTATTGTTCCATTATGTTCCTACGCAAGAGCATACTGGTTGTGCACACTTTGTGTTTCACTGGGGTACACTGAAAACAATGAAGAAGTCAGCAACTTGTTGAAGTGTTACTGATCAGCTGATGCAGTTCTAGATAGCAATAATTCTTTCTTCCCTTTGTTTTCAAGACTTCTACATAGTTTGGCGTCAAAGTACAGATTTTACTCTGACTTACATGAAGCAAGTCCACTTTAAAATTCATGTGCACTTGAAATATTACTTTTGTTTGGTTTTTGTTTTCATAACAATTGGACGCTCCATTTTTATTAGAGTGCATTTGTGTGGAATCTGCAGAATCCCACTGCAGACCTTGTGCAGATGAGTCATACAGTATCTTGCAGTTGAAAATAAGGTACTGTAGGATGACAAAAACAGGAAGAATAAATATCTTATGAAAAGTGTATTTAGAAACAACACAACACCTGTCAAAATACCAGATGCAGACATTTTCCAGGGCTGTAACAAATTGTGGCGGTTGACTTTTGACACTGGTTTTGTTTTGTAATTATTCATTTCTACTTGGCAAAAACTCAAGGACACATAATACATGATAAAATATATAAATACTTTATTATACATTTTTTGCTAACAGAAGCTTTTAGACTGTATCCCAAACAATTACATGTACAGCAATGCTATGAAAAAGTTCCCTCAAGTACTGTTCTTTGTTGAATTTCAAACTCTGCGATAATATTCATCCTTTTCAGTAGATGGAGTGATGGAGAGGGAGTGGGAGTTCTTAAAATAAGTTGTGGGGACTCATACTCACTTGAAAAAAGGAAATGACTAACAGCCATGAACACCAAGGTGTAAATGTTGAGGGGAGAGTCTAGCACTTTGCATTTGTTTGTGTGTCTTAAAAACAACACAGAACTACATTTTATTGTTTTTTATTCAACTATAATGGCTTCAGCTATTTCTTTTAAACAGTCACAGTACATTTGTCAGTGAACTGCTCCTCATCCCAAGATGCACAGATCTGGCTTTGATGTAATCATTCACAATAAAAATAAAAGGCTCATCAATTTTGAAATGGACATTTTATTTTTGTAAATGTGCAGGATAATTATCCCAGTCTATTAAAACTTCCCAGAGGGTTGGAAACACTTAACGCGGTGTGCTGCAGCAAGCTGGAAAACAACACGGTGCGAGAGGCTGCCTTGATGACTGGGAGTGTTGTCAGTCACAGTCCATGGTTTGATGATGTGTTTGTGTGTTGTTGTGTACCTCTGCAGGGAATGGTTTTGTTAACCCCAGGGGCTCACCGGGCCTCCTCAGCACACCCAGCGGCAATGGCCTGGGTAAAGTCATGCCCACCAAGTCTCCGCCACCCCCTGGAGGGAGCATGGGAATGGGAAGCCGCAAGCCAGACCTAAGGGTGGTTATTCCTCCATCAAGCAAAGGAATGATGCCCCCACTGGTGAGTACAGAGCACACCAGTGCACACAAGTATCACCAGCTAACGGACCTTTAAATATCTCCGCTGCAGGGCAGAGCACAGCTTTGTTTAGTGTCTTTATCTTGACTCTCATTGCAGAATGTTTTGCAAGATTTTGCCTACACACATTTTCGATGTTATCACATCAATGTGGTGTGCTCATGAGGTGACAACCTCACTATAAAGACTTTATCAGCCAAGTGGGAGTCACTAACATTGTGTCAGGGCTGATCTGAGCAAGACTCCTCTTGTGCTGTGTTCTTCTTAAATCACCTCGATTAAAATGTGGACCGAGCCAAGAATCTGCAGCCCAGGTGTCATAACTCTCCTTCAATTATTCACATTTAAATGAGAGGCTTTCTCTAATTATAATAATGAAGTTGCAGAGCGCCCTTACCACAGCAAACACCTGAGGCTAAACTAGACTCTCCAAGTCATAAATCAACGTTGAAGAAAAAAACTAAGAGAGGGTTTTTTTTTTAGACGGGACAGGAAATGTGCTGTTTTCAACTTTGCGTCTTGCTAGTGGCGTCAGTAAGAGGAGCCACTCCAGAAAAAATGATTGTGTTTTGTAAATAAACCTCTCGTTACTGTGGGTGCTCCTCCTTTGCCGAGCCTCAACCAGCCTGGAGCAATGTTTAAACAACTGTGTGTTGCCATGTCTGCGTGTGGAATATGTAGAGCAGGACTGGTTGTGTTGAGAGAGGTCTGAAACAGGCTAGGCAGTGGTGGGAGGTCGGTTCGGATCTGTCTGAGCCAACGAAGCATTTCAGGCCGGTACAGGCTGCGGAGGGTGCTGGCTGTGGCAGGTCTGCAGACAGCCTGTCATTAGGCCATAATGGTATTAAATTAATCACATTTCAGTGTGACAGAGTGTAGATGAAGACTTAATCAGGGGCCCAGGGTGTGAGCCAGATAATATCTTGTCGCCCTTGTCGTGTCTTCCTACTGCTATTGATTGAGTGTGGGTATTAAGAATCCTGGCCTGGTCACAGTATGTCCCACAGCACAGAAAAGATGGAAGATGGGCCTCTCGTTCCTCCTTTCAGCACAAGGAGGATTTTAGGTGCACCTGTGAGTGAGCAACCTTGATCTGTTAGTTGATTTCAACATCAAACTCACGATCGAGTGAATGTTAGTCTATAACTTTTACAGTTCTTGGTTAGATTCTTTGCCAGCTTCTGTCCAGAACTTGGATGTCTTTTCTTTGTAATGTACAAAATAAGAATTTTAAAGCCTGACAAACAATTGCTTCAGAACTTCAGATCCACATTGTTGGAAGATTGTGGCCACCTAGAGTACTTACATGCTATATAAAGGCAAGATGATCGTGTGCCTGTGCTTTGTACCAAAAAAAAAGGGGATTTTACAACAACTGCAGAAGTCATCCGCAATTTTATATTCTTCATCGTCCCTTTTGCTGTAAAGTCTTGAAAGCTGTAACTATTTTCCCGAGCGATTCAAAAGTCGCTCCGCTCATTTTCTGTAACTCTCTTCTTTTCTTCTGTTGAGGGCAGTCGGAGGAGGAGGAAATGGATTTGGTGAGTTTTTGACAAATGCCTGGGCAAATGGCTGAAATGTGAACATGCTTCCGGTAATCACAGATGCTAGACTGAACGCCGTGCTCAAAGTGGAGACTGGCTCTCAGGACTGCCAGCAATAAGAAATTAAGAGAGAAAAAAAAAGAAGAAAAAGGAAAAAAAAACGTTTTGTCACTGCATGCTTTGGGTTTGGCCTGTGAAAATTGCCTCAGCCTGTTAAATTGGCTCCTCTATTCCCAACACGTCAATATTAGTCATATACCACCAGGAGTGTGCGTGTGTGTGTGTGTGTGTGTGTGTGTGTGTGTGTGTGTGTGTGTGTGTGTGTGTGAGGGAAAGAGAGAGGAAGAGAGCAAATCAATGCTTAATTTTTTTAAACTATCATACTATCATACTGCAGTCATAGTTTGAAGTTTTTGAATTTAAAGAGTGATGAGTAAAACTATAAATCATTTATATTTTTCCTTGGACAAGAAGATTACATCATCTCAAATGATTTCACTCTGTGTGATACTTGGGTTTGGTGAAGTCATCTGGCTGGAGAGTGTTGGAACAATGCAAGGAAGCCATCAACTACATCATGATGCAATGCTGCTTCAAATGTAACCGCTGGCAGCTGCACATATGTTTGTTACATTATACACTGAGGATTTGTTACGGTATTGTTCTCAACTATGTCTGCATTTGATTAGCGCAGTCGGAGTTAAATGCATTTTGTAGCTCACTGCGAGTTTGTTTGCATGACCACACCAAGCTGTGTAGGTGTGTTTGTGTGGACTGCATGCCAGTCACTGCACTAAAAACCACCGGCGCTCTGCTGTACGTCACTCTGGGAATTGAAATGTGTCATTTATATTATCCTCTGGCACTCTGTCGGTTAGGGAGGCGTTTGTGTGTAAAACTGATCTCAAGACTCACTTTGGTTTGCCTCACTCTGAATGTTTTTGAAATTGCTGTTGAAGGGGGTTTGAGGATCACAGGTGTCCTTACCTGCCCCGTTTCTGCGTGTTTCTTCATGTCTAACAAAGTTAAACTCATTAAGCAGAGTTTGTTGTGCTTATGGTTGCATGTCATTTCCTGTGATTTCTGAACTGACTACGTGTCAGTTGTCCACGTTAAACTGATGTAAGAAAATATGCAGGGAAATCCTTGTAATCCGCCTAAATATTAGTAGCCATTTTATTTAGAAGTATATCTGCATTTTTTAATTACTTTTTTAAATATATGTACATATATGCACTAGAACTAGTTCTAGAACTAGATACATTCTTATAAGAATCATGTTATCAGTTGTTTAATTGTTTTGCCCTTCGCTTTTATCTATTTTGACATAAATGCTTTAAAACATACAGTCCATGCAGAATTAGAAAGATCAGATTTTTCACCGCCATGAAGCTATACCGCCACCTTGTGGCAGCTTTTACTATTACACTGACATCCCTGATTGCTACATTATACAGTATATATACCAACTCAATATTAAAATAATTTGTTGGTGCTAAAAGTGTAATTGAATGCTTTCAGTGATAAGAAAATTATTATATTGTCCGGTATCTACGTTTGTTGTTTTAAAGTGCAATATTTTGTGCTCACGCATTTTCTTTGTTGTTTTTTGGTGTTTTTCAGAGCACCCAGAGGATAAGCAGTTCCCAGTCCACCCAGCCGCTGGCCACTCCAGTAGTGTCTGTCACCACCCCCAGTTTACCCCCACAGGGTCTGGTCTACTCAGGCATGCCCACCTCCTACAATCCTGCTGGTGAGTCTGCACCGAAAACAACCTCCTCGACGGAGACTTCATGTTCTACACGCTGTCGGTTCCTGCTCTTTTCTCAGTGGCACACGGTGTTGTAGCTGAAATGTGAACGAGTTCTCAGTGTGTGTGGTTGCTTTTGTTTTCACAGAGTACTCCCTGAGCAGTGCAGAGATCTCTTCCCTACAGGGCTTCAGCTCTCCTGGGCTCTCACTGGGCTCCATGTCGGCATGGCAACAGCATCAACTGGGCCAGGCAGCTCTTAATTCTTTGGTGTGAGTAACACACTTCCCAACAAAGGCACACTCTCCAGACGCCCTCACATAAAAGCAACACCCACTGTGCTGTCATATCATGCTGAATCACACATCTACATATTCCTGGCTTTTCACATTATTACACATTTGTTGTCTCATTTTCTTTTTTTGTTGGGGGGCTGGGTTAACAAATAAAACAACAAAAAAATGCCCTGCTTATCTTTGCTGCAGTGGTGGAGGTCACCTACCTCAGGGCTCCAACCTATCCATCAGCACCAGCCAGAGCATAAATATCAAGTCCGAGCCCATCTCACCACCACGGGAGCGCGTCACCCCATCTGGCTTCCCTCCGCAACAGCCGCAGCAAGGGTCCAGCCGACAGGAAGTTCTGGGACGTTCACCTGCCGACAGCCTCAGCTCGTCTTGTAGCTCATACGACGGCAGCGATCGCGAGGACCACCGGCCAGACTTCCACTCCCCGCTGGGACTGGGCAGACCCCCTGCTGGCTCCGAGGATAGGGAGAGCCCGTCAGTCAAGCGCTTGCGCATGGACACATGGGTGACATAAAGAGCCCTGATCAAGCCTCCAGTCACCAGCCAGCCAGAGAGGGGGAGGGGTTAGACATGGAGATAAAAGAAAGAGCAGGGGTCCTTAGAGCTATCATTATGATACTATTATTCAACTCCACTTCAATTTGTAAGACTGAGATGTAATGTAATAAGACGTATCAGGACATATCTAAAATAAATTCTCAAGCTGATAACAGTAAGATTTTTTTAAAAAATCAGTTAGCTGGACTGAATTATATGCACGAGCAGGTGGTATCAGGTACTTGGTGCAATTCAGATGACGTTTGCAGAAGAAAGATGTTCAGAGAAAATTGTTAAACAATAGGCGGTAGATTATCGTAGTCACTGGTCTAGTCGGACACTTATATGTAGTTGCTGTTTTGCTGTTGTGCTCGGAAGTTGCAAACAATCAGAGAAAGTTGTGTTGCTTTCAGGCTGAGGACCCTTACATATGATGTTCACTGCACAAACTATCTCTAAAATCATGCTGTAACCATACAAGACCTTTATCTCAAGTGGCCTCTTCTAATTTATTGATTCAGTCGATCAGGAGACACAGAGCTCATGGAGTTCATTAAGATCACACAGGAATTTTGACTATACAGTAAATAATTGCAACAGTTGAAACAACTTTAGTGAACACATGAAACAATAATGTTGGACATAAAAGTAAAATAGCAACAGAATTTATTGCAATAATGACAAACTATTCATTTTATAATTTAAAAGAGTAGGATATATTAATGTGCAATTAAGATAGTGCGAACCTGTCCAGTTGAACTGGTGAGAAAGTCAACATGTTCACATTTGTGTAACAGTTCATCAGTAATATAAGCCAAAGCTGTTCTTTTGCGTTGTTTTGTACAGTTGCTATGATTTCCTAACAATTCACTCAAATGCACCATTTCTTTCATCATAGTTTTTATTTTTTAATGTGCTTTATTATAGTGTAAAGTCATGTAAACCAGATCTTGAATCAATATCGAAAGCCATGAACATTTGCTGTTCTGTTTGTATAATTGAAAAAAATTTGAGCCAAACATTGTCTTTTTGTTGTGTAAATAGCGACTTTAATATATATTACAAGGGTGTGAGTACATACTGAATGTACTGTATGATCACCGTTTTCAAGAAAAGTATATTTTTGTGGTTTACAGCCAAGTTTACAAGAGTAGACCTTCAGAAAGTCAATGATTCACTGGTCAATATTTGCTATTTCATTTAGTCTCTCTAAATTGAACATAAACTCCCATGTGTTTTAGTTCCAGATGGTCAATTTGTTTTGTCTCCTCTTTATTAGTGGTGATTGTTTGCCCTGAAGACATTGTAAAAAAAAAAAAACAATGCTGTGAGGTTGAAGTTCCACTATTTTCATATTTTTTGAAGGATGATCACAAGGCTAGGGGAAATTGTTTCTTCCCACCTATTGTGTTAGCTTGTCTTAGTTGTATTTCGGCAGCTGCTGAATACACTGCCACCATTCAATTTCCAAGGTCCCAGCCCCGCATTGAAGAATAATCTATTGTTTTTGCATGTAGCTCAACTGAAAGACATGGCATCTCTCAATTTTCTATTTCCACTAGCCCTGTTATTGGTTCATGGACTTGAACGTGACAGAAGTGGCTCACACAGAACTGATGATGCCTGTGTCCACGTGTGGTTGTAAATATTGCAGTTTACTTGAATTATTAGTCATAATTATGTGTAAAAACAATACTCTTGTGTTTCCTTAATTGGCTCCAGAAATTGTATCTTTATACCCACGCCCCATTATTAAGAGCACTGCATCCCCAGGAACCTTAGGAGCCAGAAAATTTTAAATTGAAATGTGTTGAAGTCATGTGCTATAGACAGAAGGGGACAAAAAAAAAGGGGGCTGTGACTTTTTTTCTTTCCCATCCTCACAGAAACAGATCATTCAGCAGCTAAATCATAATACGACACACTGACTGACTTCAATCTCACTGCTGAAAGGCACACATTTGTATGAGAAGTTTGCTGTACGAGAGAGAGGTGTTGCTCTGCATTCGCCACGGCACGTCTTGTGTGTGTCTCTGAGGTTTGCTGACCTTCGTCAACCCCCCCCCCAATCATCAGCTCCACGGTAGTTCTCAGTTTACGCCCGTAATGAATCTATGCAGTTTTAACCCCAGTTCCCATGAAACACACAGAAGATGATGTCATTACAGGCCATATTTAGTCTGCGATGCATGAGGAAGAAGAGTGTAGACTGTTAGCCTCTTATTCTGAAGTGCCCCAGCTGAGAGTTACTGGACTACAAGCTACATATATATATATATATATATATATATATATATATATATATATATATATATATATATACATATATACACATAATGCATTTCACCGATTGATTTATTTGGATACCCCAGGGCAATCTTCCTCATGTTCATATATATATTGGTAGACATACTTTATATAATGTATAGTGATCCATAATGTAATCCAGTTTAACACAGCAGGTGAAAATAGCAATAATAAATGACTACAACAAAAACTGTCTGCCTGTCTCGGCAGCATCACCTCGTAGTTGAGCACATATTTTAGCACTCAATAACATATCAGGGAATTTTGTAGTTGCTCTGTCTATATGCACAGTTAGGAAAATGCCTTATCCCAAAGAAAAATTACACCACTCTTATTTTCTCTCAGTTGAAGATGCAGATATCACTCAAACTCGACCAGACTTGCCTCTTCTCAGATAGGACTCACACAAGAAACATGCCTGGCGGATGCACCGCGATACACTTTGCTCTTTTGGTCTTTGTCCAAATTGTGCACAACTGATGAATGTGAAAGGAAAGGGTAATCAATGAACCTCTGTAGAGGACTTTCTTCACTTTGCTGTGCAAGAGTACACTGCTTTGCTTCATGGCTTTTATAAACAGAACTACGTGTTTGGTAAGTGTTTGTAGTTGATAGTTCACTTAACTAAAGAAGCTGTTTTCGGTTTGAATGCTCAGACCGTTTGGCGGCACAAGCTGGACTTTGTTGCCAATAATGAAATTATTTGTTTCAAAATCGAAATAGATTTTAAGTTAATCTACATTTTATTTCCCTTGAATGTGTTATTTTATTTTCGTCATACAATAAATATTCAAGTGAACTTTTTATTAAACAATTAAGATACTATGCTAGATGTTGTTGTACAAAATTTGTATTCTTCACAAAAGTACAAAATATTGGCTTTTAATGTGTAATTTAGGTTATCTCTCTTATTCTGTATAAAATGAAGTAAACAACTCTTTCATAGAATTCGTTCTCCTGTGAAGTCCCAAACAGTAGAAACTGTCAACTTTATTAAACACCTCAGTGTATGCTCAATCTGAACTCACTGTCTATTCATCTTTTAACGTTGCTTTGAAAGTCTACATTTTTTTGATCTCATGATCGCTGACACAAACTGAGCAGGCAGCACATTTTTCATTGAAATCATCAGATTAAAAATGTTTGTTTTATAAATGTGATGCTCAAATTAGTGTAAGGATTTCATACATGCTCTGTTGATGGCCAATGTAAAAGGAAAATATCCATTATAATAAAATAAGATCACTTGCAATGAGAGTAATATTAGGATAATTAAACACATGCATTAACATGTAGCCAACTTTTTTCGTGTTGTGGCTGGTTGGATTCATTTAAACTGCATTACAAGAAGATTGGGTAGTTTCATCTGTAATAATATAAAAGATTTAAATAACACATTGGGTGTTTTGAGGAAAAAAGCAAGTAAGTAAATGGTGCAATACCTGCCTCTAAAATGAAGTTTAGTAGAAGTACGAAGCACAAATTAAAGGAAGTATTTGTAGTATTTTAAAACAGATGTAATTACAGTACAGTACAGGAAGCGTTTTTTTTTTTTTAAAACAAAATGTGCAAAAACGGATAAAGAAACCTGCTCGTTTTGATCCGTGCATTTCCACATTATTGCCAGCAGGAGGCACTGCAGTACAATAATTTACTTCCTGCCTGTTGGTACAGCTGAGGCCTCTCCAACAAAGCAAGTTCAACTTATTTTGGCTCTCTTGTAGTTATTTGTAATGTACAGAATTATAAACACAGCATGCAGTATTTTATAAAATTCTATCTATTCTTTTTTAACATAGAATAAGCATTTGTTGTTCCAAGACAGCATCTCTACAACAGAATGGATGTCATGATCACTATACTGGAAATGATAATGGGCAGATGGAGAGTAGACCTGAAGTACACCTACACTGTACAGAAATAATGTTTGCTAATATTTACGTAGTTTATTTGTTTTAACTGTAATTGTTTGAACAATTTATCATTATTTTACTGAAAGAAAGAAAGAAAGAAAGAAAGAAAGAAAGAAAACGACAGGCCAAAACTAATAGTTTTTCATTTGATGTAAAAATCAAACTAATCTTTACAGTTTTAAAATAATTTTACAGATATTTGCTGTTATTTGAAAGACAAATATCTACATTAAGTACTGAACAATGTGAAAAAATGTTTAGCTGCTATTTTACAGATTGTCCATGTTTTGTTAAAATGTAGATAATATCTGGTAAAATTACAGAAAAAATTATCCAAATTTACAGGTTGACTGTAAAAAAAAATGTTTAGAAGATACTAAATTGGTAGATATTGTAGGGGACAGAATCATGTTGTGGAATATCCAGAGCTGTCATTGTGTTATTTGAACAAAGCTGCATTTTACACTAGACTTATATAGTCGGTGATTAAAGGATTGTCTGTGTACTGGTCACTCTATCTGATCATAGTCCTTAAAAGTCACACCTGATGAGGTTGTGGATTAACTTAAATGTAAAAAAATTGTCAGCAGTTGAGCATCTCAGAAACTATTTGTGCACAAATGGCTAAATTGAATTATTGAATTTGCATGCTGGACCTATTTTTTGTTCAGTATAGCTTTGCTGACCACAACATCAGCAGAATAATTCTATAATCAATACTTTTCATTCATCTAATGATGAACAGTTCCGATCTCTGTTGCACTTACAGAGTTACAGATACTGTCAGACTATGAGGACATAGAAGAAAAATCTTTGCTGTCTGATTAGGTCAATGTGACCAAATTCATGCATTTATTACCATGGAAGATATTTGACTGTGAGGATTATTTTTCAAAGGAAAGACAATAGACGATTTATCATTTTTAATTACCATTACCTAAAATAAGAACGTAAGAGCATTGGCACTATCAGAAATCCAGATTTATTTATTTGTTGCATTTAAAATGTACTTATATTTAGTGTAATTTAGTATGATAAACTATCACTCTATTAGTTACTGTTTTAAAACTAAAGCCTGCAACAGTAAAATGTTGTCCCTTTATTTATTATTTACAGTGTTTTCTAATAAAATGACACAATAGCTAAGCAGCAGTAAAGATTAATAATTTGTATTATTAATACCTACCAATATTAGTTTTCCACCAGCTACTTAGCCAGAATTCCTTAGATAGATAGATAGATAGATAGATAGATAGATAGATAGATAGATAGATAGATAGATAGATAGATAGATAGATAGATAGATAGATAGATTTCATGTATTTACTGTTACTTCAGTAGTTATTTAGCAATACGTACATGTTTAAACCAGAAACCACTTCTGAACAATATACTGAGCTTCACTCTGCAAGGTGACAGGATTAGTTCCTTAGATTTGTTGCGTAAGAAATCCCGGAAGTCTAAATCTATGGTCAGTCATTACGTTAACTGGCGTTTTATTCACCTTTGTCTAACAGCATGAATAAAAAAAAAAAAAAAAAAAAAACACCATATGGACCTTAACAAGGTAAAACAAACAGGATTTTTACCAGTGAAGTATTTACTTGCGTGAATTGTTAGTTTCAAAGCGCTAAGTGAAGCATTTCCGTGTTTACAAGTTATGTTTGTGTTTAATTAGCTAATGTTAATTAGTTGATTGGAAACAGGCAGGTGTAGGTAGCTAGCTAGAGAACTAGCTGCTGCTGTGTTTTTGTTTTTGTTTTTTTAAATCAAAAAAGTCATCAACAAGCATCTGCTACAGAACAAGACCATGTTAGCTGGACTACATGAAATTCAAGGGAGTTGTACCCATATTTCGGCCAGACAGGAGACAGAACCTGGACACCATGCTTCCACCCACTGCTCAGTGCTGCACAGACGCTAAACCCTAAATGCACACGCAGCACTTCTGCCTTTGGCTTCAGACTGCGCACCTCTGCAATTATGAAGGTATGTAACAAGTGTTAACTTCGGCTAGCTTGGCTAAAAACAGAAACAGCTGTTGCTAACTGGAATGTAGTGGAGCTTCCGGTATTGCAATCCAATTAATTATGCACGTGTACAGAAGTGAGTACACCTCTGTGCACTTTTTCACAGGTTATTTTATAGCCATGTTCATGCACTCAGCCTAACTGGACGGTACTTGGATTAGTTTCAGTGATCACAGGAGTATTCACTTTTGTTGCAATGAGTTTCTACTTTGGGACCTGTATTTTCTATGTAGTCTTTTCTAAAATATTTGCTTTTTGATTGTTTCCAAGAGGAAATGCTTGTCAGTTTAGAAATAATTTGATAAATAATTGAGCTGTGATATGATTTTTAATCATTTGACATTTATGTGATATGCACTAAAGTAAATTAATGTCTCTCTGCAGGTTCATCACTACTATAGATTTTCACGTTGTTTCCACATTATTATTTGACTGTTGGTATTATAAAAAATATCCATTGCAGCCACTATGGTGGGGTTTTCCGCAGATTGCCTTCACTTAAATACCTCACTGACACCAAGCTTTAAAATATTATCCTACACTGCTTTATATAGTATTTCCATGTTATTAGACCGTGCCACTGCTCCATTGCAATAAAGGTCCGTAAAACAACGTCCTCTTGACCGTCTAATTGAAAACAAAACCATGTGTATGGGCTGTCAAACTGTTCTGTTTCAAACTCAGTCTAGTTGCGATTGCATATAAATTAAATTGAAATATTCTATGTCAATCTTATTTGGCATATGACAAGTTCAAAAGCTAAAATGGTTGGTTAAAATGTCATAGATTTTATAGACAGTTAAGCAGACAGACTTTTAAGTGTAAAAACTTAATAAACAATGTGATAGTTTGTGGCATAGCAACTGGTAACACAGCAGTCATGTTAAATCATCACATGCAAGCATAGGGGTAGGTGAATTTAACTTAAGTCTAAGGACTAACTATGAAGCCTTAGTTAAGGTACGACCATACCTGTCACAAAATGCTTTCCACACAGAAAGGCATTCTCCTGGGCTCCAGTGGCTGCTGTCACGTGTCTGCTTGTTGACAGCAGTCTGCTCTGGATGCCTTCATTCTGAACATTTTTGCCATGAAAAATATTTTTCTCCTGCCTGTTATAAGACATGCGGTATACAGCTTCTTCCATACACCTTCTTCATGGCATGACAGTTGACTTGTCATGGCAGGAAAAGCACAACTGAGGCATTAGTGAAAACTTGATTGCATTGAGTGGGACAGTAAGTCATGCCTGTGAATCAGCATGCGCAATAGCTGGACCTCCTCTAAATGGAATGCAGCCATCGTGAATACACCTGTGTGGTTTTTGTGCTATAGCACGTCACAAAGTCTGCTGCGAGAAGCGTCTGTTCAGAGTGACAAATTTGCATTTTTTCTTTACTATATTCATCTGACGGCTGTCGTCAGTTGTTGCTTTGCTTGTTGAGCCTGTACACTGGGAAAATATGCTCAAAATATGTTATAGTTGTAAAGTAAACTTCCCCCCAAGTGGACGAAGTAGTACAGATTTAGTCCATTTTAACCAGGTGTGACATTCAAAATCAGCTTACACACTGATGTAGTGAGAATTCTATTTTTGACATTTACTTTACATTACTGCTGTAGTTGTACTTGTGACATTGTACTTTATTAAATTGTAGTATCGCTTATTAAATATAGCACACAAATACCTTTTCTCCCCTGCAAGACATTGATATTAAATTATTCAGTGTTAGCAATACTGTCCAGCCCAGTATTTTTAGAATTAGCATTTGCTTGCGCAGGCTTTGACTGATTTGCCAAGAAGCAGGAAACTGTGTAGAGCTGATTGACATACTTGTCAAAGAAAGAGGGATGGAAAATCTTGAGCTCCTTTGCCCTTTGAGTGAACATACTCACTGAACATACTGAACACTCTCAGTCTTGTGGAAAAAAGTGTGAAACTGGCACAGAATGACAGTTGGGCTAGCAGCACGGTGAGCTGTGGTAGACAGCTAGGAGGTCCTGGGTTCAAATCTCGGCCTGGAGTTTCCGTGTTGACCCTCCCACAGTACAAAGACATGCTGAAGTTAATTGGTGATTCTAAATTGTCTGTACGTGTGAATATGAGTGTGCTTGGTTGTTTGTCTCTCTGTGTAGCCCTGTGATGGACTAGCGGTCTGTCCAGGGTGTACTCCTTTTGTTTCTGCTATTTTACTGTTTCCAAGTAATGGTCATGGGTCCAGAGTGATATCAAATGCCGCAAATTTGAGAGTTTTAGCTGCTGACTTGTGTGTGATTGGTAATGGTAAACTTTTGATATTGATGACCCACCTCTTCTGTAGTTCTTGGAGTCAGTGGTACCATAGCAGTGATGGTTCTGCTAAACTCTTGTTTCTCAAATCTTGCTATTTTATCGGGTTCATGGGTGCCCAGATAGCTGAACTGGTTGAGCAGGGGACCCATAAACAGGGGCTATAATCCCAGTTGCAGTGACCTGAGTTCGATTCCAGCTCAGGCCCTTTGCTACAGGTCTTCTTCCTACTTTCCTATCTGACTCTTGACTTAGCTGTCAAAAATGGCCAAAAAAAACTTTATTAGGTTTTAAATTCCTGACATTACAGACAACAGCGACAAGCTTCAAAACAACATGCTAATAAAACTAGATAAAAGTATTAAACCACAAAACTCGAGGGTTACAAACAACCTGAGATTTAAACGGAAGTTGATCAGATTTGTGAATAGAACCTATTATGTCACCAGCACAACATGCCAACCTCCACAGTATTTGGACTCCAGTTTAAACGATGACTGGTTGTTCATTTATATATCCTCTTATACTATGATCTATGGTTCCTGCAAATTGTAACTCTGCCACTGGAAGTAACGCCAGCTTGTCAATGTTATGTTACAGTTACGTGTGTGTTTTTATTTCTGGAGGCTACTTTTTTGACTCCACTGCAATTCAAAGGGAAATAATTAGTGAATATTTGCACCATCTCATTTGTGCTGTGTCAATACTGGAGAATGGATCTGCTATGGGTGGCAACGCTGCAGTTAACAGTCTGTGCACCTTACACAGAATAGTTGAAGCACTTATACTCTTGGTTGAAAAGTACCATCACATTTTGCTATTTATAGATTTAGCTGTTGTCTAAGAGGGATTTTGAATGTTGGACCTTGTTTGCATGTTTTCCAGTGTGATATTGCTACTTTAACATACAAATCAAAACATCAACTACATTTTTTACCCTGATTAGAAAAACATAAGTGACTGAGAGACAAACAGTGGCTTTAGGTCAGCTGTGTAGCCCACAACCTCACCCTTTTATGGCTGTGTTCAGTTTGTAGACTTTCATGGGCATCACTCGGTATATTTGTCCCCAAGTGCATGTTCTTGGCTTTCCTTCCATGAGACCAGCTGTGCTGTCGGCTGGAAGAAGTCCAGTGTGCATGTGTAGAGTAACCAAGCAGGGTTTTGGGTTGTTTGAGTTGTGCAAGAAGGAGGGCGACAGGCCACCTGCCATCGGGGCTTGCCCTGTGTGGATCCCCAGCCCTGCCTTTCAACTAGGAGCCAAGTTGGGGTTCTTTCATGTGGGCCTGATCTCTTTAAGACATCAGCAAATATTGAACAAGACTCAGTCCAGACTCAAACACATCTGTTGTCATATAGTCTCCACTGTTAGGCACAGACAAGGAGAGAGAGCGGGAACACCAGTGGGTCTGTTGCATTAGCTTCTATGTGTGGACAGAAAGCTATAGTTTATACTTTGCAAACACAAATGCTCACTTTTGACGAGCTTAGGCTAAACCATGTTCCACTGTAAACAAATATTGGGCTGCGTGAAAGAAATGGAGTTTGGTACGGCGAGGCAGCCACTGAGTGCCAGATCCGTTCTGACATTTCATATGCCTCAGTCATGTTTCAGAATCCATCAGCAGTATTTTTGGACTGTTTTGGACAGATAAGATAGACAGTTGTATTGTAGAATTAGGCTAGATTATGGCATTAAGTATATTTTCAAATACTTGGACCTGTAAGAGAAGCCATATTAGAGAAGTGTAATACATGCAAGTCTTAAAACAGATAAATTGCCTCACAAATGCAAATAAACTGTCAAATATACAAATCAACAATAAACAGACTGACAAAACAAGCTGCTGTAGCCTACAGTGAGCAACTGTTTCATCATTTCAGTGCTTCAGCGTCTATTTAATCTCTTGCTACATTGTCTTAATTTACTCAATATTTGTAGTCAGATTTTTTCTGATCCCACATAACTGGAGTCATACTGTTTGTAGCTCCATCTATCATGGACAACTTGGGCAGGACTTAACAGTTGACGACTGCATTCTCAGTCATTGAAACTCACCTTGTGTAACTGGTATGGCTAGTTTCACCCAGTTTGGCCTCTCCACCAATCACTTGTCTAGAAAGTTACCTTAAAGCAGAAAAGTGCACGACATACATGTTGTGTAGCCTTGAATACTTCTTTCTGATCATAGTTAGGATAGTTGAGCCGCTTGTTGGAAAATATTTTACTGCTTTTGGTGGAAACTACAACATTTGGAACTTCGCGAGCAGAGGTCAACTGAACAGGTAAAGTATTATGTTTTGTTTTCTGATTTGTTTTTTTCTCTAAATTAAACTAGACAAATCCAGCCAATAGTGTCATGTAGATTATAAAAAGTAATTCAATACTAAATGCTTGTGAAATTAGACATTTTTGATGACAATATAGCCAGCCATGTTCTGATTTTGTAAAGTTATCTATTGAATGGAATTATTTTCGTTTTTGTTAGGTTAAAGAGTAAGACAGAAAACTGGCAGAAGTATGTGGGCACTGCGTTGCATAACACTAAATCAGGTGGTAAAAAAACAGAGTTGTCCTTCAAGTTGTTTAAATCAGTTCATCTTTATGAAGTGTCAAACAAGAAATTTTCTTTGTCAAACACAAAAAATAGCATGTTTTTTTTTCATTAAAGCAAAGTGTGACTTTAGTCAACTTTTTTGTTTGTTTGTTTTTTTAAGATATGATCATAGCAATAATCATTGCAGTTCTTTTCAGCGTCCTCTATCTAATCAGTTAGTTAAAAATATTTTTACAAAGGAGTCGATCACCAAAACTGCTTGACCAGAACTCCGACTATGTAGTCCCACTGACTGAGCTGAAGCATGGCCAAAATGTGTATATTTCTCATGATCTCGAGGCTTCTGCAACTGGAAGTGCTGTCGTTCTGATAAAGACATCAAACTCTGTTTATAAGTCTTGATATTGTAATAATTTCCTTGCTGAATATCAGAGATGTCCACTAGTTAACTGACTTTTAAGACTTTTTCAACACATCTGCAGTTTAGCATTACTCTTGAACTTGCCGGGCCTAATTCTACTAGTTTGAAACTCGCACCTGTTCTTTTCATATTGCAGGTTACAGTCACTTGCTCACAAGTAATTTTATATATATAAGTATGAGGGAGTGAGTGAATCCCTGCAAACAAAATCAAGAGCTTCAGTGCTTGTTCAAGAGCTCAGTTGACCTAAAAAAAAATAATGGATATGATTCAGTTCAGTTGGCTCAACTGAAAGACTTGTTCTTTTGAATGAATGGTTTGCTAGCAACACTATTAAATCATTAGCCACCTCTACAAGATTTTACAAACAGTCTCATTAGTAGTTTGTATAACTTTAATTTCTACTGTACATTTGCTGCTCTGCATTAGACTTGTGCATATATGGAAAAGAAGATCTTGATTTCACAGTTGTTGCTGTTTTTTTTTTTTGTGACAGGCATTTAAAATGGATGTGAAGAAGAAGAAGATATTGGAGAACTTGCGACTAAAAACTAAGTTGCCCAACCTCAAGAAGCCACGTAGGAAGGAACTTGCCAAGCAGGGGAGAAATCTGGCCCATCGGCGCAGTATTTCTGTACCTGACCTTTCATTGGTGCCAGGTGCAGCATGTTCTACAGAGAGTGCCTTGTTGTCCACTGCTTCTGATGCCATCTTCTTTGGCATCTCTCCAGGTCTGAGTGATACTGATTCTGTTGCAAGTGGCTCAATCGGTGATGGACCAGTTTTCGCAGACAAACTGTACGATTCAGTCCCAGAAACTCCACTCAGAGTCCATCAGATAAATCAGTCAGCTGCAGCTTTGAATAGAGTCAGTGCACCAGTGACATTGTATGAGCAAATACGTGACAAGACAGACTCAGAGAACAAAGTGAACTTGACTCAAGAAGGCTTGTATGCACAAGTGGATAAAAGAACAAAGGCAAATGTACCAAAGTTTTCTTTTGAACCTGTTCCTGCACCACGACATGTTTTTACCAGTGTGCAAGCTCTTTCCCCAAGACCAGATCTTGATGAGAGAGTGAGTCTCTCTGGTGAAGACAGCCAAGCAGACAGGGTGGGTTCAGATAGTGTTGCTGCAGCACTGGCCAGAGCACACTCACTGGGAGACCAAATGATCCCTGTCATTGAAAAGAAGAGCACATCAGCTGAGCAGAGAAGGTCATCATCTGAAAAAGGGACTCCACCAGCTATCAGAGCAAATAGTCCTGCAGATAGGATGTCTCTGGTACTAGATACCCTGGCAACTCCTTTGGAGAGTGCAGATGGTACCTCTCTGGACTCTGCATGTGGCACTCCCAGCGAGGAGCGTGTCAACCTGCCCTGGACAACAGACTCGGAAGATCTGGACCGAGAACCCTCTTCTCCTTTGCTGATGAGAGAGTACTCCATGGACGAAGGTCTGCTAGATGAAACCCAGCCTGAGGAGGCCCTGGAAGACATCGCAGAGGTCAGTATTCTTGTGTCTTACATGTATAGGCAGAGGATCCTTGTTGTTGTTTAAAGTTTGGATGTGCGATAGACATGTTATCTGAAATTTGTATCTACAGGTGGTCTTTGACTTACGTCGGAATTCCGCTCCTACGACGCGACGTAATGCGATTTTCTCTGTAAGTCGGAACTTACATACTGTACATAAATACCTATGTCACTCACCTACGCTAACACAGTGCTAAAATCATAATCTAGGATATACCTCCAAAAAAACAACACAAACGAAAGAAAGCGAATGTAGCACAATCCAATGTGGTGTACAACTGACGAATGTAAGCAAAGCCATCTTGCTTGTATAGCGCTGTGTGACGACATATTCGTCCGCTCCACTCGCCAACTAGTTACCACATGAAATTGGTTTTAACGTCGCAAATGGTGTACATCGGAATGATGGAACACAAATTTCTCAATAAATTTATAGGAGATGATGATGTAACCATGAAAAGGCGTAGGTCGAGGACATCGTAAACCGAGGCCGTGCTGTATCTGCTTGTCATTTCTGTGATTTGCTTTTACGACAGAGAAATCCAGTCCAATCCAGTCCTGTGCACATAGACCAGAGACTCTTTAGTTGTACGAACTTAGATTAAATTGCTCACTTTTTAGGAATTATATTAAAGCTAAAGCAGTGTCCATTGCTTGGAATATGTTGTTCAAGAGGAGGTTGTGGGAAGTTCCAAAGGTATATACCTCAGTTGTTACAAAAGCAGTTTAACATGAAGCCATAGTACAGTAAGTACTGTCAGTAACCTAATATATTTCAATATTGGTCACATTTCCTTGAATATTTGCATGCTCTCATTTAATTTTCAAATAACGTGGCTTAGAGTTTACACACTTGGGACTTTATGTAATGAGTTGTTCTCAGCCTCTAATATGGTGACTTGCTTGAAAATGGCATTCCTTGTCTAAGCCCCAAGTTTAGGGTCAGAATTTTATCAGTTTTTAGTTATAGCATGTTCATATTCAGTCTACTAGTGGAACATATCAAAAGCATGTCTTCGACTGTTTGCTGTTAAATGTAAAATGACCACCTGGGATTTGACTTATTACAGCCCTTGGGTATAGTTGAAACCAAGACTATCACATCCTCTTTTGTCTAGATATCTCTTAGATATGGAAACCAGTTGAAAACCTGCCTTACTAGTTAGTGGCACAATATGTTGTGGAGAGGGCTACGAAAAGAACACAAATAGGATGATAAGATCTCACTTTGCCTCACATCTGACACTGCTATACTGCTGTTAACAACATTTACTTTGTCTAGACACACTGTTTCCCCCAAAGTCATTATCTGTAGTCATGAGCAAAACACATGCAGAGTATGTTTTGAAAAAAAATAAACACACTTTTGAAAGCAGGTTACACAACTGATCACCTCACCTAAGTTTAACAAAAATATTTCCATTATGATGTTTTAATAAGTGCTACAATTATAATGTTTTCCTCTGTAGATGTCCAGTGAACCATGTGATTTCTTTTACGGAAGTTGTCACGATCCTTTAGAAAACTTTGTGAGTACTGCTTAGACTTCTGTCCCCATCAAAATAAGCCAAGCAAATGATATGAAAAAGCTTACAAAGGTGACTTGCTCTCCACAGGAGGCTACGACAGCTGATCTTGAGGCCCAAATACCTGCTGCATGCCAGAGGTATCTCCTGAACATCAACCTGAAGCAGGGAAGGAACCTGGTCATCAGAGACAAACGATCTGGTAGGTCAGAAACTTGCAGGAGATCCATGTAAGGTCCCATCCTTTCACATTCTGTAAGATTAAGAAGCTATCACACTTACATCTTCCTGTGAAAATGGCCAACTCTTTATAATATTTGTGATCGTATTATTCTTTCAACTGTTGGATTTTTTTAATGCCCTTGCATGGATCAGTAAAGATCAGTAAAGAGGTGCCGTATCAGAGTTATTGTGCACTCTAAAAGAATGCAGCTCTGTGTGTTAGCTTTTAACCACAGCTAAAGGGTTAGTCCTTGATGAAACACTGGATGTACACAAGGTGCATATACATCTTGTTAATCTTGCTTTGACTGTGAGCCAATCAGACGGAGGAAAATTGTCAACAGTAAATGTGTTATTGTGTGTGAAGAGAAGATGGGACATGTTCAGTTATTGCCTGTGTTTACTTGTGAGAATCTCTTGTCGAGTTATGCGTGTACAAAGAAAAATAAAACAACAGAGAAATATGCAGTCAGACCAGTATGACAAAAGACAGGCTTGGATAAAGCAGTCAGTTCTAATTAGAGAACACACAATCTGTACATGAAACTACTGCTATTTCAACGTATTTGAACAGCTGGCGCTCGGATTTTTAAAAGTAGAAGAATTGTAATCATTTACCTGTCAAATTCTCTGTATCTAAATATAAGAAATCACAACTGCTTTTGTCCTAAAATATTTTTATTAGAAGTGTTGAAGTTAAATGTTTTATATAATCATCCTAAAGCAATCAAATCCACACTTCATTATCAATTATTAATAGTTGTTATATGTAGGTATACGGTTACTCATAAACTTTGAAAAAGTGTTTATTCTAATGCCAAATATTAAAGTACTTAAATGAGTTGATTTCGAAATCGACTGGTCTTTTGAGAATTTGTTGCTCATTAACAATGATATTATTCTGTGAGAGAGAAAGACAAAGAAACATAAGTGTGAAGTCTAGATTTCAACACATTCTGATCCTTCCTCGAGGTCCAGGCCCAAGAGTGTTAGCTCTGATAAAGCAGCAACCTCAAGTGGCCATAAATGGCATTACAACATTTGAGAAAATTAATGTGTGGTCTAATTAGTCTAATTAAATATGACTGTTTAGTGACACATTTTTGGCAGTTATTTGGACTTGTGTTTAACTCAACAACAAAAAAAAGAATGTTAAAACTGGCATTTTAAGAGTGATAGATGCATTTCACAGTGGAAATGTGTGATTTGACAGCATTTCAAAGTTACATCAATCTAATTTGGAATTGAGACCCTTAGGCTATTCTGATTTATTAAACAATATTATACTTTACTGTAGCTCCTGTAGCTGTGGGAAATCACCTTACAGAAAAATGCCGAAAGGACTGTCTACTTGAAATGCTGCTGTTTTTTCCCCCTGCCTGCTGGTGGCACAGGACCCTCCAAACCCAGTGCCCTACTCCATGCTAGTTGAGACCTTACTTTCCTCTGACAAGATGGCACCGTGATGATGCAATCCCCACACGCCCCCTGTCTCTCCAGTGTTTGCCCAACAATCAGCACAGTGCCAAAGGCCCACCAATGGCATACATTGTCATTACATATTCTGAAAAGACCCACACCACCAGCCCCCACTCCTCGGTTTTTTGTTCTCCCCTTTTTTCCCATTAATTTCCATCGTCACCATTCTCAGTCATGCCAGAGCTTTTCTCCTTGCTAGCTGCCACATTCTCCTCCTGTCAAGTTGCCTGGAGGTTTCCCTGTCACAGGCTGGCAGGGTGGAGCTGCTGTGGGTCCTGCCTGCCTTTGCGAGATGTTCATTTGGAGTGGGGAGCTGACAGGCCTGACAGCCCATCCCCACAGGGCCTTTGTCATGTGATTCAAGCCTCCCTGCAGGCTCTCTCAAGCACCCCTTTATTCCCCTATACAAATGAAGGCATGGGGCTGGCTTTCATTTTTTGGCCAATCTGCATGCAATTGCAGAAACAAAGAAGTCCCATACCCCCACCCTACTCACAGACAGACTTTCTTAACAGGCTTGGGAGATTAACACTGGTTGCTTCTAGATTTTGGTTTCTGGTTGCCTCATGCTGGCGAGTGTTTCTCCTCTTTGACAATTAAACAGCTACATTCCTCTGTTTTTGCCATGTGTGGGGCGCACCTCCTCCCTACATATTTCAGTCTCTCACACCACCAGCATGGGGGAAGGGTGTGTATGTGTGTGTGTGTTAATGTCTGTTTTCATACATAGTGTACATTTTTATAGTGACAGTATGCTCCACATGACATAAACATAGTTTGCATTGAATAATTCCCTTCCGCCAGAGGTTGTTATGAAATCATATTTATGCAGTGTTTGTGAATTAGTGCACCGCTTAAGTGATTCCAACTTGTTTTACACAAGGTTACCTTGTTGACTTTTCTTTTTTTCTTTAATTTTAGGTACCAGCGATCCTTATGTGAAGTTCAAACTTGAAGGGAAACAGTTCTATAAAAGCAAGGTGGTGTATAAAAGCTTGAATCCACGGTGGAATGAGTCCTTCTCTCATCCTCTTCGTGACAGAGAACATGTTGTGGACGTTCGGGTAGGCATTGTTGGTTTGAATATAAGTGCGTTATCTTACAAGAGTGGTATTGGGCCAGAGCACATAATTTCGTAAAATGTGATAAGAGTTTGCAAAATGTTGCAGATCTATGATAAAAATCGGACCGCTGATGAGTTCATGGGTTCCAGCTCTATTTCTCTAAAAGATCTTGAATTGTACAAGTGAGTAAATACATTTTTATTTTATTTTGGGGAATAGATTATCCTCAAGATATATATAAGGGATCCTCAGTTTTAATCTTTTTGCCATTTCTGTTTTTTTCATAGAACTTATGAAATGGAGTTGCATCTCGATGATCCAAAAAGTAAAGAAGATGATATGGGAGTTATTGTTGTTGAAGTCTGCTTAATGTTTAGAGATGCCACAATCAAGAAGAATGCAAGTAGTATTTTGGGAATAAAAAGTTTGTGTGTGTATGAAAGTATTTGCCTTTAGTCTTGATTAAATTTCTGTACTGATTCACACAATTCTTTTCTATTCACAGAGATGGCCACAAAGAAAGAACAAGGTATGGATTTTAATATCCTCATATTACTTTTAAACTTGATTTTCCAAATTTTATCCAGAACGTTGTCAGTATTCCTGCTTTCATTTTTCTCATTTACTCAGAAGTGCTTACGGTTAGCCTTGTCTGAAGCACTAGGGGGCAGTAGCTCACTGTATTATACTGCAACAAAGAATGAGGCGTATGCTCAGGACTCGAGCTTTTGTGTATAACCTTGTTTTCAGCACATCCTATTTCTTTTGTGGTTTTATAGTTAACCTTTTTAGCAATGCATATTAGTTTCAGTAGTGTCATTATGTGTGAAAAAAGTATGGTACAATATCACATTTTGATCAAAACCAAAATCCTAATATTGACTGAATATGCTGTCATAAAAGAGCCCTTAGATGAGAATTATATAGCGGTATTTGGTTTTGTTGTAAACAAAGTTCCATCTCTCCTCAAGTGGTTTTCAATATATTGCAGCTGTAATTAGATTCAGAGTGAAACAGGAGGGTTGCTGTTTGGGACTCACACGGCAGCGAGTGGGTTTATATTCACACCTATGTTGTCACTACATCTGCCACTGTTCAGTCTCTTGATGGTCCAGTAGACAATCTCAATTTGAAATTAGATGACAAAGGAATGAATGCCATTTTCATACACAGTGTAGGTTATCCACTACAGATGGTTAAAGATACTCAAAGGGAGACAGGAATGTGTGGTGGGACTCTGCACAATGTTCTGCTGCCTAAATCACAGTGCTAATTTAACAATGTAACAATGCCATTTTTCCCCCCCATTTCATTTTTGACAAACGTACAATATCTTATTGCATTTAACACCTATCCTGGAAGTGCTGAATACCCAGCTCTTACAGCTCCACTCCCCCTCTGTCAGAACATCGTTTTCTCCCTCTGTGTTACCACCACAGAGACAGGGAATGGCAAGTGCCTAAGTAAAACTCTGCTGTGTGATAGTGTTTCAAACAGGAGGGGGCGTATGGGAGAAGCGGAAGGGGGGCTCGGCTGTTCGAGGCATGCTGCCAGTGTGGGATGCCTAAGATCGGCAAGGCTGATAATTCCCAGGCATAGCGGGCAATAACCCAGATGTTAGGATGTAATATCACAGCTGTGGATGGACAGTGCTGAGGTACCAGCCAAATGGACCTGGGTCTGAGCTCATCATGCTTGTCCCCATGCTGTCCCACCATATGGAAGCAATCGCACAGCCCTTTTAGGACCAGGAATAGATTCTCTTTAGGGGCCACTTACAGTTAAGTGGAATTGTTTTATTGGCCGCTGAGATAGAAATGTGTCCAAGATAAACACTTGGGATGACTTGGCTGAGGCCTGTTTTATATCGCTCCTCCACTCCCTCTGTTCCTCTTCTTTTGAAGGGGCTGATATTTATAGGGCTGTGCCTGTGGTATTCCATGTTAATTCAGGTCCCAGAGATGTGCTTTGATCCCCTCCGGATTGGGTGGCAATGTGGGTTGTGACCCTGTAGTGATGAGGAGGGGCCGGAGTGGCAGGGGAGTTGCAGTGGGGCCGTTTGAAGCGGCGTCGCCGGGGCAGCCGAAGGAGCTGGGCAATCAAAGAGGCTAGAGCAGATTACGCTCCTGCTCTTTAATTACAGTCAGCCCTACACAACCTCTGTGCTGTTTGTTTTTACAGCCCTGGCCTATCACCGCTCGGCCTCACGGGAACTCTAACATGGAAACATATCAAGGCCTCCCTCTCTCTCGCTCCTTCTGTGACACACGGCAGGAGAGGTGGATTATTTGCAGGGCTTGTCTGTTAATTTTGAAAGAGTTCTCGAAAGCACAATATTTTGGTTAGTTGAATGGCTTTGCTTAAATGGAAAAGATTAGTTGTTTCTCTGGTTAAATTAAAGTGGACGGATTTGCCAACATGCAGTAAACTCTGATGCTGGCCATATATACTGCATGTATGCATAATTTGCTGATGAGAGAGCTGTGTGGTTTGCATCATTACTCACTGCTGCCTGCTGTCTCTGGTGCAGTATGCCAAGTGTCCTGCCTCCCCACACTCAGTCTGGGAGCCAGTGATGAGTGGGACTGTCACAGCCAGGGACATCTGGCTGCTCGCTGACGTCCCTCTCTTCCTCTCTTTCCAGGAGCCTCCATGGTGTGGCTTGCCTGTCAGTAGAGATGTGCTAATGTGCTCCAACAGAGATGCACTGCATAGTATAAACCTTTGTCCTACTTTTATGCTTTCTGTGAACATGATGAGGTGCAAGGCTGAGGCAGGAGCAGGTAAAAGGAGAGGAGCTCACGAAGCTTCCACGCACAGTGCTTTATAAAATATAACTCTGTCAGTGCACATCTTTGCCCTGCAGCAGAACCAGGCCACACCATCTCCACGTCCAGCAGAGGCACAGAAGAATCAGCTGAAGAACCAGATGTGGACTGGGGTGCTCGGTATCACCTTGGTGGAGGGACAGGACCTGCCGCAGTATGGTCAGGGTGACATTTACGTCCGCTTTCGCCTCGGTGATCAGAAGTACAAGAGCAAGGTGGGAGCCTTTTTTTTTTTTTTTTTTAGGTCTTCCTCTTTTCGCACTTCTCCAGTACTCCCTTTTCTCATGCTCCTCTGTCTGTTTAATGTCTGCTCTTTATACTTTAACTTTCTTCCTAGCCCTTATCTCTTACTTCCTGGCTTTTCTCTCCCAGCAGGTGCCTGTCAGTGACTCACCTCCACCTTGGCTCACTGGGCCATGGCAGAGGCAGCTCATTAGACTGGGCAAGGCTGCCACTCACTTCTCACTGTGCTTCGGGTGCTCGGCTTCATTGCCTTCATTTGCATACCCAGCATGCCCTGTTCATCTACCTGTACTTGTTGGCCTCCCCCCTGATGATTCTATGGTGCACTTGTCTTGTGTTGTCGTGTCATTTCTTTGTAAACCTCTCTGCTTTCCTCTCTGCTTGTTTGTTTGTTGAACAAAGCTGATTCTAATTGGAAGCTGTCAGTGTTTACAATCCCAGAGTGGCTACTGAGGTGTACACATACAAGCACACACAAATAGATACACGCACACACAGCACACCTCTCTTTCTCCTTTCCTGCCTCATTCTGGTTGGACTGAATGAAGACTTAATCCACCTGTCATGCAGGAGCTGCTCAGTCCGATAATGCATTAAACCTGACATTGCGTCAAAGTGTCTGTGTGCATGTGTGTTTCCACGTTACTGTATGCACTGAATCTGTGTCTTTACTGCCCTTAGAACCTTTGCATTCAGGCGAATCCTCAGTGGAGAGAGCAGTTTGACTTCAATCAGTTTGAAGATAACCAGGAACCTCTGCAGGTGGAGTTGTTCTCAAAGAGAGGGAGGAAGGGTGAAGAATCATGGGGAATGTGAGTATTTCTTGGTTGGTAGTGTTAATTTTGCTTCTACTGGCTTCTTTACAGAGCAAGCTAGTCCTATATGTTAAAATGAAATGATTTTCTTTTTGCGTCTCAGGTTTGAGGTTGACCTGTCGAGACTTCCACTTAATGAGAGACAGTTTTACACTCATGTGCTGGACCCAGAAAAAGGCAGACTCGTGTTTTTGGTCACCCTGAGACCCTGCTGGGGAGTCTCCATCTCTGACGTTGAAACAGCTCCTTTGACAAAGTCTGAGGAGAGGGACAGTATTGTGGAGAAATTTGTATGTGTTTTTTTTCCCCCTTTAGTTTGCATTTGTCATTAATGATCCTTTTGTATACAGATCGTTGTTTTCAATAATAATACTATAATTCTTACATATTGTGCAGTTGTATGTTATATTTGTTAGCCATGTCAAAGGTGTTTTGAATATAATGCTTTTCATCACATTTGTTTTTTTAGAGCCTAAAAAACTCTCACAAGTGTGTGGGAGAAGTTGGCTTCCTTCAGGTCAATGTTATGAAAGCAAATGATCTTCCTGCAACAGATCTCAATGGTAATCTGTAACAGCTATTCATTTTTATGTTTTCTATTTTCATCATCCTGATCTTTTCTTCACGTTAAGTAATAACACATTTTTGTCATTTGCAGGAAAAAGCAACCCCTTATGTGTTATTGAGCTCGGCAACTGTAAACTTCAAACTCACACCATCTACAAGACAGTCAATCCAGAGTGGAACAAAGCCTTTACTCTGTAAGTCAGACAACTGGAAAAAAATGAAGTCATCCATCCTGTTTTGGGGTAATTTTTTTTAACATTAAATACATTTGTGTAACTATTATTTGCAGCCCAATTAAGGACATTCATGATGTGATAGAGTTAACTGTCCTTGATGAAAATGGAGACAAAGCCCCAAACTTTTTGGGGAAAGTGGCCGTTCCTCTACTGACTGTAAGTTTGTTCATTTTAAACTATTGATGTCTGATAAACAAACTATTAATCAATTGTAAAGTCCATTTAGAAACATGCTGTATTTTGAATTTCTTAAAGGTTCAGAATGGCCAGCCAATATGTCTGTTCTTGAAGAAAGAAAACTTGGGAAGTACATCTAAAGGCACCATCACGCTGGTGCTGGAGGTTATCTATAACAAAGTAAAGATCAAACTGAGTCTGGTCAAGTTTCCTGTAATGATGACAACATTCTGTATCATAGAATGTGAAGCAAAAGTGCAGTTAAACAGAAGTATTATTTTTCTTTTTTTCTTTGCCCCAGGTCAGAGCTGGAATCAAAACCTTCCAACCAAAGGAGACCAAATTAATGGAGGAAAACCTGAAGTTCTCCAAAAAGGTTATTTCTATTGATGTTTGGCTCAGAATTTAGCAGATAGAACAAAAAAGCTTGCCAGAAGGTTTTTCCTAACATCCTTCTAATAAACTGGCCACAACAAATCTAGTTAAGATTGGTCATAGCCAAAGTAATTAGTTTAATTGGCTTTAGCTTCATAAGTAGCAAGTAAGAGATTGTAAAGCTGGTTCAACCTCATTGCAAAGTCATAAACATTATGTCCAGTATCAAATGATACAAACTAGTGTTTTATTCCAATTATTTCCCATTAGGTTCTTGCCCGGAATATATACCGGGTTCGAAAAATCAGCACAGCAGTTCTGTACACGTTACAGTACATTAAAAGCTGTTTTCAGTGGGAGAGCACGCAACGGAGTCTAATAGCCTTTCTGGTAAGTCATTGCCTCACGTTAATGAACTCTCTTTAAGCCTTGGGGCGAACAAGTTTTGTCCCATTTCACCACAGCCCAGTTTTAACTCTTTCATTTTATGTGAATTAGATGTTGAGGAGAATCTTTGGTTTAGCCATTTTCTCTCCCTGCAAGTCTTTTTCCCATGAAAAACAATGGCTGCCTTCTGTTTTTATCCCATTCGTATGTGATGGATGTGACTTATCCTTTAAATCAAACCCCACTTGGCTTTCCTTCGGTTCTGATGACATTAGAGTGTATTTGAAGGGGTGGGGTTTGAGCGTTTGTACATCTGACTTCTTAGCAAAGCCTCCTAACCCAGGGGATGGTGTAAGGAGGATCACAGTCTCAGCTTCCTTGGGTGGAGCAGTGACAGTCTGCCTCTGAGATTTGAACCTTGTTTAAATGTCTCTGTTTAGCTGTTTTTAATGAGGGTATGTGATCTTGGGTCCTAAGCTTAAATAATCTTAAAGCACCCAGTGAATCCCCCGCAGTACAGCACATGTAATGTCATGATTAAGAGTGTACACTTGCCATGAAAGCCCTGCCAGCGCTGTGTCAGGGTGAGGAAGCGGTCACAGACAGGGTGTGTGAAGAACTCTCCTTTCACCGCCTTTCTTCTGTCTACTCGTCTCAGGATGACATGCAATTCATACCTGGTGTATTCTATAAGCCCTTCTCACTGATCCTGAGGTGCAAATCCCCCCAGGCAATGGCCAGGCTCAGTGTATCACAGCCTTTAGAACAGCACAGCATACAGACAGACAGGCGGACACAGACAGGAAGACAGAGAACAATGCAGGCAATTGTATAAGGATAGAGTGGGAGGCAGGCTACTATCTGGGAAAGAAAGTTGGAGCAAAGAAAGAGGAAGACAGTTCACTAAGAGTGCGGGCAGATAGCGAGAGACTTGGAGGCAGGCGGGCAGGCATGGATCTGGGCAGGAGAGCAGGAGGATAGGCAGGCTGACAGGTGACAGGTCAGCGGGATGGGGCCATCTTCTTCCACCTATAATTAGATCCTCCGCAGGCGATGGGAGTGTGCGGTGGTACACTCTAATCTTTCATTTCCACTTCTACTCCACCTGCTGTTTAGGAGTGTAGCACACAAATAGAGATTTTAGAATGAAGGAAAAAGACTCGCACTCATCATGAGTGTAACTGTCACAACTGTGCGTCACAGTTTTTTCTTTTTGTTTTGTTTTGTCAGTTGTATGGAATGTGTTCCCTGTCTGTGAAGATGGTAATTTTTATAATTCCTTTTATTTGAAACAACTGGTCTCTTTTCAGACACCAACACACTGGTTGATATGTTTAACAGCACATAGTAACAAAGCAGTCAGAGTCCGCCTTTGTCTGTGATGAGGTGTGCTTCAAATAGTCTAAATGTCAAAAGTGCATGGTGAGAATTGCCCAAACAGAGTGAATCTGGCACTGTTATTCATCACCCACTCATCAGCAGACTGAAAGTTCAGAGAGTGGAAAGTTCTATTTTTCAATGATTCATTATATTCTCAACAAGTATCAAGCACAATGAAACATGCAAATCACATGTAAATATTGCAACAGGAAAAACTCTGAATTTCCGTTACCGCCCGACAGTCAGAGAGGGCACCGGAGAGGTCTTGACTGTCTGTCTTTACAAGCCCAGTGCCGTGCCAATATCCACACTCGTGCCCCTGCCCATTCCGAGGGCGTCCACCGTACAGTCACTTCTCCTCCTCCAAGTCATCATTTCCAATTAAGTTAGTGTTTGGAGCTTTCTAAAGCAGCATGCCACCATGTGGTTTAATGAAAGCAGCTCCCACTCCTGTCTTTATATCTTTAGGCAGTGGTAATAAGGTAACTGATTCAGACATTGACAGATGGCCTCTGCTTGCCTCTCAGATGTGCATAATTATACCACTAGTGTCTGCTCTTTTCCACAGTGGCAGGCAGCGCAGGGCTTCTCAGGGTATGCCAGTAGGAAACACTGCAGTGGTGGGTCTAGCTTTAATATACATTACAATACATTATTTATCATGCAGGCAGACCAGTCCTACCCTTTTACACTATATACATCCTGTAATGCATTACCACTGCTGTGGTTTTTACTGGGACTGCGGGATGCTCACGTAGTGCTTTACCAGGAATACTTAGCCATTATATCACTCAGTCCCACAGGCCAATTTTCTGACCTCCACACAGCATGCAGCCTGCATTGCTATCCTGTTTATGTAGATTCATGTATGCATTATGAAGTGGTTGTTGGTGTGTGGTGTGTAAGGTATTCAAATTTTGCATGAGGGATCACCGCTCTGGTTCATGTGAAGCGAGTAAAAAAGAGACTGCATTGGTTTTCTATACAGTAAGACGATTCTCACGAGTGGCATCAGAAAGCTGCACAGCGGCTTTTCTGGTTTACCAAGTTTTTTTTGTGTGCGCAAGAGGAAACTCTGCCAGGAAAGGAAGAGTTCCAGTATTGTTGCTGTTTGTGAGTGCAGGAGGTTACTTGTTTTGAGTGTGCAAACTCATCAGCAGAGTCCATAGTATTTGAAGTTGCCTTCAATTTTCCACCATTGGGTTGCAGTTTTAAAATAGTCTCTCTAATTAGGTATGTATGTATGTGTAAAAAAAAGGGAGAAGAAAACGCATTTAAACAAAGTTCTGGCAAATCCTCATAAACATTTTCATCAGTGAATGGAAATACAAACAAGAAATTTAGATTCTTTTTTTCCTCTTCTTGTTTATGCTACAGTAATGAGCTGAGGATCTGCGCTTTTCAAGAGTTTGACAACAGCATGTTCCTTTCTCTAAGAGAGAGAAAAATGTGACAGCTAAAATCTTCATAAAATAACTGCCTTTAGATGTGTTTTTCACTAAGACTGAGCGAGATGAATGTGCTATACATCAGCAGTGACTGCAGAGGGGTCACCCAGAGTTCTTTGCTGCACACAAGAATACCACCTGTAGATGGAGCTACAGCACTGCAAGAAACATGAACAGAGGCGCTAAAGAGATCAGATCAGTTACTTTTCCCAACAGGAGCCATTCGTGGGAACAACTTGGAGTGAAATCCTCCATTCTGTGCATTAGACCAAGAGACACAAGTTTCTTCCACCCAAAAAAAAAAAGATGAAGAAAAAAGCTAAATGAGCATGTATTAGCGAGCCAAATTAATCTGTTTCAGAAGTTTAAAGTTGAGAACAATTTTGATTTAGATGAAATGGATGAAAGGTAAAAAAAAAAGAAAAAGGATCATTTACACTTGAAAGCTGATTTTGAGCTTTGCTGTCATTAGACAGCTTTAAGTATTTAAGTAGAATTAATATTTTAACATATGAGGTACCTCATCTGTCAGGAGTTAGACTAGAAAGAAACCTGTATACCTTATGTGAGTATTTGAACCATTTTCTTTTTGACACTGCCAGGTAGCAACTGCTTTAGACATCATTTGACAGCCTGTGAAATGCTGATTGCCTCACATCACACACTGTAAAGATGGCATTTGATGAATGTTTGATGCGGTGCAGCTGTAAACACACTTGGCAGCTGCAACGGGTGCTTTTTGGGGGCTGATAGAATCATCGTCTCCCCAGATGAGGGCAGGACAGGGTCAGATCTGGCTCCAGAGGTCTCGGGAGACCACCTGTGTAGAGCCACAGCAGTCAGGGCCATTAACCAGAACACCAGCCCGGCCAAGATCAAGGCCATAATCAGAGTTGTCATAATTGTTCTTGTTAACACTGTCCCTGAAAGTGAGATGCTTTGTGAGTGTTGGATCTGCTCTTTTGTGGTTTACTGCATTGCAGTGTGGCCGAGCTTTTTGTGAGAACAGCAAGAGGACTGTGCACGCCTGTGAATTGTCTCCTTGTTCCTGCTTTGCATCTGTTTTCTCTCTGTTTGAAAAAGTTGGAGGTCTTAAAGGAGTGGGTTTCTTCAGTCTCATGGGGGTTATACTCTCCATCTTTTTGGCTGTGGGAGTTCTCACGGACTGCAGTGGGAATGTGTCTAGTTGGAAAAAAATGATAGCAGTGACGGCGATGTGTGTATTCATAATTTTTAAGTTGGAGATCTATTAATTATTAAATGATCCTCTGCGACTACTCACAAACAACTCAGCAGTGCCTCCCGATTTAACACAGTATTATTATTTAGCTGCCCTCAGGTGGCTGCGTGTCAGTTGACAGCTCTTGAGGCTGGCTGAATGCAATGTGTAACCTTGGAACAAGTCACCTTATTATTGGGATTTATAAGCTTTCTCTGCTAATATTCATTTTATCATTGCTATGAAATTGTTCAGATTTTTATGTTTTAGGACGTTCAAAGTTGAGAAACATTTGATTCACTTTCTACCAAATCCTTTTTTATTCATTGCTATTTAGCATTATAAAACAACATGAATTAACTTTTAAGTGTTTATAAGTAGAGGTGTTGACACTGGTGAAAGCAGTATTTTATCTTTGCATCTGTTGTACCTTGTTGTTTCATATTATGCATGTTTCCAGCCTAGCTGAAGTATGCTCTGCATTTGACCCCTTTGTGTGTGCCGTATCATAATGACTGCCGTTAACATACTCGCCACCTTCCTGCTCGCAGAGGACACCTCTCTCCATGCAGCTGAGGCGGCGACCTGTCCACCTCTGTGTGTGGCTGTTTCAAGGCTGGTCTCGGCCCCGACGCGTTAACGTGTGTGAGCTGAGCTGACAGCGAGAGAGAGTCCATGCCACTCCCCCCTCCTCCTCCACCGCCTCAGGGGAAAAGGCTCGCATGGCAGATCTGTCACCCAGGAGGTCGCTCAGTGTTAACGCTCCCGACACGGATTAAACACTAGTGGCCAGTGCCGGAGTGCAGGGTCAGTGTAGCCACCACTGACAGGCACCACAGGGCCCCCGCTGACTGCCCCGCTCCAGCCTCGCACTGGCGCTACTCTGGCCCTGGCATGTGTCAGACAGGCAGGGAGACAACGGCCAGAGCTGGCCCTGTGAGCAAATGCTAATGCTTTTCCTCACACAGCTGCTCTTCCCTGAGTGCTTTGATAAAGAGCTATCACTACTGCACGGTACTGTGCAGGCGTACTTACAAGCTGTGGCATTTGCTTATCATTTTGCTGCCGCTAACCTTTTGTTTACGACTTTAAAAAATTAGCAAGCACTGTTTTTCAATATTTAGACTACATAACACCAGTGTTGTAGTCTATTGTTAGTTTTAAATTTACCCAAGGAATGTAATTGTTTATGCTTATATTTAGCTATAAATTCATGAGTGAAAATTATGCTTTTGTTGTTTTTTTTAATTCAATTATAAAAATAAATAATAGTAAAAACTGTGAACAAACCTAATCACAAAATTTTAGTAACTTAATTACAGTATATGATAGTATATCCCTACTGGATTTAAAAATTGAAATATTAATTGTATCACACTACCTAAACTGCCACAACTGCTATCGCCCTGCGGAAAAGGGACATTAGATACTCAATTTTATTGCTCTGTGTTTCGAATGTAGCGTCTGTCTTTTACCCCCTCTTCCTCTCTCTCGCTTTCTCTCTCTCCCCAGTCGATAAGACTTGAGCTGAGCGTATGTGAAATATTTATTCAGCGTTAGCTCAGAGCACTGTGGCTGCCCACACAGTCTACCTGCCCCGAAGAGAAATCTTATCCGTGCTTCCTCTGCCTCCGACACCCCCTGAAAGCCTGTCCCCATACTGGCCCAAGCTCAACAAAAATGACGTGTCTCATTGCTCTGCATTTACAGCTACTTTAATCCTGCCACTCCTGTCCCCGACATAAGCCCTCTCATCCAGAATCTGTTTCAGCTCGACTGAAAACAAAAAAGGACCTGCACGGGTAGAGCTGTTACTTGCGCCTTTGATTCATTATTAATCTTTTTTATTTTTTTAAAATTAGGGAAGTAATTCAGATAAATTTACTGACCATGATTTCACTCACAAAAAGACCATGTCCATCAGTGAAGACTATTCAAGTTTTTGAAGATTCCTTTTTTTTTAACAGTCATGATTTGTTTTTAATTTCTTAATATTTTTGTATCCCATATTTTGCACATACCCACATACAGTGATTCTGCCTTTTTTTGTGTCTCTCACACATAACCACATATACAGTACACAACCGCACGCAATAAGACACAAACCCTGCAGCCTATAGTCAGTTTTAAACTCTTGCAGTATATGTTCACGTAATCTGGCATCCGTCCACAGCCCCCATGACTGACCCTCATAATGCTGGCTGGTGCTCTCCTCGCTTTGTTTAGCTTTCCAAGTGGAGTGCAACTGAAGAGAAGTAGTGAAGACAGAGCCAAGATTAAATCTTCCATGTTTTTGGTTGGTACATAGTTTAAAAATAAGGGTATTTTTGAAATGTACCACATTAAAAAAAAAAGCAAAAAAAAAAAAGCAGTGTTTCTTTTTTTTTTTTGAAAGAAGCAGTAATGATTGTAAGGCTCATGTACTGTGAGAGTACACTAATTTGCCTCATCAACAGTATTATTTGTGTTACGCTGATGTGATGTCTGTATTTATAGCTTGTTGTCCGCTGTAGTATATAAGGAGAGCCTTTGGCAGCCTTGCAGTCTGGCAGTATGTCTGCCAGTCAGTGGTTTAGGTCGGTAGATTGGGCCACCCCCTGTTAATCAATTTACAGAATGGTAGAAACTTTTATAGAAGGTGTCTTTGTCCCTTTGTTCCTGCTGCGATCCCTTCTCCCTCTCCTGGGAGAGTGTGGGTGGTGGGAGCTGCCATGCTTGCTCAGCTTTAAGTTATTTTATTCACACTTTTAATCGCTGAGTGCTTTATTATTAGGTGCTGGATTCTGCTGGCCAGGGGATCTGCATGAGAAGGCGCAGAATGCATTTAGTGGAATCATATTAATGGCACTATAAAACAAATCTGTCAGGCTGTTCTTAACCCTCCTGGCAGAATTGCTCTGCCCAGGGTTGCCCCCTTCTCCAAGCGCTTACAGGTGGCTAAGGAGAGTGCATCTCCATCATCTACTCCACCGTGCGCTAATAGTTTTATTAATTCATTCCTTTTTTCCCCCTAGACACCCTGTGCATAATCATACAGACATTTTTCAGCTAAATGGTGTTTGTCAAGGGAGGGTTCCTACATTAGAGACACTCCTCCCAGACAGACACACCAACACTTGTTCAATTACAAGTCGCTTGTTATCCAATTCTGCTGTGTGTAACCAAAAAGCTCAGGTATATCATTAATTATTACCTTCCTTGCTTTTGTTTTGGTTCTTTATGTCATTTTTGGTTAAATAAATGCTCGTTTTACCACTTGTGCACCATATTAGCATTACTGTGTTGGAAAAGTTCAAGGTTTTACTTGGCATGTGTAATTTGTTGACAGACGAAAAAAATATGCAGTCAGACCCCGAAATGGAAAATCTTTGGTGGCAATTAAAAAGTGGATTATTTTTTATACGAATTTACACTTGCTTCTAAAAGGCTGCACTTTGTCCAACATGTCCTTTAATCACTCAGCTGCTTGCTAATAAAACATAAACCACTTAGTGGGGAATTAGTTCTGTCTCCATTTCACAGAAACTCTGTAGAATGTGAAGAGACAAGGGGATGGTATAGTCCTGCCGCTGCTCGTTACTGCGGGATACTTGACGGCAAAGTTTCAGTCTGTGCACCTGAGTGAAGGAATCTGAGAGGTTTTCCCAGATGTTTCTCTCCATCGTTTTTATTAGTGTTAAAAAAGCATGTAAATCCCCAACACATGGGTTGACATACCATGAGGGAGGAATTGAGAAGATATTTCTGACAGTTTTGGTTTATACCCTCATTTAAGCACTCACTTTAGACACAAGGCATTGTATTTCTGTAGGCTTTTATCTTGTCCACTGAGCCAGAACGCGGTGAGCAGAAATTTGCATTAGTGGGCGATTATGAATACCTGTGACAGATTCTCTCTGCTGGCTCCCTGGGCGGAAATGAATTGGCTCCCTCTGTTGACTTGCACAGGAAGACAGAGACCAAGCAATTAGACTTTAGTGGTTAATGTAGCAGCTTTTGCAGGGAGGGCAAGGAGGTTCAACATTCCTGCTGGGCTCATGTCAGTTTCCAGGCACATTCCCCCCCCCTTTTCTTTTTCCTTTTTTACGAGAATACTGGGAATATGACAAGCTACCTGTCCACCAGCCAGCAGAATTCCTCTGGGGTGAGGTGAGCGTCGCTTTAGAATTGCCTCATGGGAACTGAGGTGACAACACATGACGTAAGTTATTCATAACAGAGAGGAGATGTACTGCAGCTATCTCTGCACATCATGCATATTCATTGTTTACCTTTTTATCCCTCACCAGCTCTAGTTTGCTGCTGTATATGAAAGAGCTCCTTTAAAAAATAGCAGTAACATATTGTTCATATTGTTCATTTCCTTGCATCTTGGTCATCCCGCTGTGTTCCTGCTTGATGCTTTGGCTCACCCGCTCCCTTCCCAGGTCGCATTGAGGGATAATAAGCAGAACAGTGGTGAAGCCCTGGGCACTTGGGCCACAGTGTTGTCTGCATTACTCATGGTACACGTTTCCCTGGTGGCTGTTTGAACCTAGGCCTGGTGTGGCACTAGGTAGACTGACCCCCAGAGCAACATGCGCAGACTCCGCATGGTTGCTATGACAGGAGCAGTCTGCTGTTTACAGGCCTGCTATTGAGGCCTGAAGGCCTCAGTGCTTCACATCCTGTCTCGGGCTTAACTCGAACATATTGTTGGTACTCTAAGTAGCCTCCAGCTTTTTGAGGCTAGACTGCACAGAGCTACCATCGTGTGGGTTCAGCATAGCAGCAGCTATAGTGCGTACTTTGAAATTAACTTTGTAAAAACAGAACAACTTTTCATGAAAGCAGAGAAGATGTAATTGATGTAAAAGATGCATTCATTATGGAAAACACATAGGAAATATGAGACAATATACATGGTGCAAGAAGACTGTGGAACATAAAAGTGGACCGTATGTTGGTGTATTAGCGTTTATTCACACTATAATAGACTTTAAGCTTCCGTTTGCTGTGGGGGACGTTTTTATTTCATCCCTGTCAACCTGCTGGTGTGATCCTTCTCACACATTCCAGATAATTTCAGTTGGAGACAGACTCATTAGACTGTCACTAAATGGGTTTAAATGCAGTCGTCCAATTAGCGCTCTGCTGTGAAATGCAGTGGGTGTTGTGCAACGTGCTTAGCACCACTCCTTTACAGAATTATGAGGGATTACTCATTCAGTGTGATCCATCTTATTTCTACCAGGGGTCTTGGCTTTTCTCAGTATCATCGCCACGGAGGGGGTAAATGTTGCAAATGCTTCTCCAATTGCCATATGTGCTTCGTCAGAGACCGGTGCTGCCTCTGAATCTAAGAGGATTTGATGTGCTAGTTAAAAGACAGCATACCATGCCTATCCATGTCATACTTACTGTTCAGCAGTAAGGCACTCTGCCAGCACAGTGTTATTGGTATATATGCTGCAAATAGGATTTCAAGATATTAAAAGTTGAATGTCCATTACTTTCAAACTGAAAGGAGTAAAATCTGTTGCCATTGGCTGCAAATCTGAGAGGCTTTACAGTACTGTAGTGCTCTTCATGAGATTTAGGATGTGGTTAAACCCATTATATATTTTGTTTTGGGAACAGGTTTGCTGAGCTTTGAAAGCTGGGTGAGGGTGCTGCTGTGTGATGTGCTTTGCGTTATGCTGTCGTGTCCTGTCTCCTCAGATCTTCCTTGTGACAGTGTGGCACTGGGAGCTCTTCATGCTACCCCTCTTCCTGCTACTGCTCATTGGTTGGAACTACTTCCAGCTAACTACAGGAAAGGCCAGCTCCAACCAGGACCTGGTGAGTATAAGGACGCCTAGCTCTTCTGTATTTATTCAAGCAGATCTGCAGCTGCATGTTTTTGGTTTTTTTTACAGTGCAAAATTATTCTGTATGGTAACCCAGCTCTGATTAAACTCTGATTGAATGAAATCCTTTTAAACACACAGATGAAAAATTAAACTTTTACCGTAATGTGAATTAAGTGTTCTCACACTTTCACATGTACTGTATACTGAGGGGCAATTCTATAAAACGCACCCCGTACTAGAGTCAGTTGTGGCAGCATTCCACATGACTTACTGCTGGCTCGACTAGTTTCTACATTGTGTCCAAGCACCCAATAAAATGTCAAGCAGTAAGAAGCCACTCAAATTAAATCACTGTAAATGTATGTATAGCTTATGGTCTTGTTGATATCGTCTGCAGCACATCTGCACTATAGTTCTTTCTACAACATAACACCATCTCCTCTCTATCTACTGTTATGGAAATTATGCTTGCCCTACACATGCCTGTGAAGGTTAATGCTGTTCACACTTCTGACTGCCCCCCAATTTCACTGTGTTGTAAGCCTTCTCTCTGGCCAGCCAGGGGCCAGGCCTTCTCACACACCCTCCCCAAAGCAAAATCTGTGGCCCAGTCATTGTGTTTATGGCTGCTGGCTAAGATGCTGTCCCTGGGCAATGTTAAAGCCCAGGCTCACCCTCATATCCAGAGTGGAGACACTGTCACCCCTCTGTGACCCTCTGGCCAGCAATGACACAGCTCTGTACCCAGGCAATGTCACAGTGTGCACCACAGTGGGGTCAGGGATGACTTGATATAAAGTGATCTAGGCAACAACATCCAAATTAAATGTGTTTTTCTTTCCTCTTTCTGTTTTTCTGTGTGCTTATGTTGTGGAGAAAAGAGATTGCTTTGGTGTGACAGTGCTCTTGTGAGGAAGGCCCTTTTTCACCTCTCCTTTTGTGTGAGGTCACCCCTGTGATGCAGTCTCTATGGAAACAAGCCTCTCCCAATAGGGGTGAATGTACTCAAAGAAAATTTCATTACTAGGTGTTTGTTAAAAATGCTCCAGTGCCCACATGTCCCATTCGCTGGAAATCACCCTCTACCCTTTATTTTCTCTTAGGTGAACATGACCATGGGTGACGATGAAGAGGAAGACGAGAAGGTATTTTATCTTGTCTCTTTCTAACATTTTAACGGATAATACGTTGTGGTAGAACATTATCACTTTTCAGTTTTTAATATAAATATATATTTTAACACACACTGCTTTAATATTTCATAGTGATGTTACTCGGTGGCTACTAATATTTCATTGTGAATAACCAAGGCTAAATCAAACACACAGCAGTGTCTGCGTGCTTCTGGTGAGCACAAACCTGGTTCAGCAAATAGCTGTGATTCTCATACAAATGAACCAAAGTAGAAAGCCATGCAGGTTTCTAGTCAATATTTTAGCATAGTCACACTGACAGTTAATTCTCAGAAGCTCTTTTCTAACTAAGAATAGAAATATTTTCATGCATTTCAAATGAGGGCAACATCTATGAAACAGTTGTAGCATGTAGCTCTTTGTTCTGTTCCTCTGGGTGTTCAGTGTCACTCTGCGATGCACTCCGCTGAGATTCTGGAGCCCTTTGAAAATCTATAAATCAAATTTAAACAGCATCGTCAATTAGATTCGGAACAGCGGTCGAGGATAAAATCAGTAGATTTTTCTTGTACCATCATTGTCTAAATGCAATAGTTACATCGAGAATGACCTTTTACTACTAGAACAAATGAACAAAGTGCAGTAACACAGCAGTAAACTTATACTCTGCCCCAAAGGTTATCAGTCATTTTCACTTGTTTGTTTGAGAGAAATCCTAAATGATGGTGTTTATTATTACATCTCTCCAGTGTCTCTCGCAAAACAAAACAGCAGGAAATCTTTAAGTAGCCTGAAAATTTCACTTCCCACAGCACATAATATTCAATTATACTCATCCCACTGTTTTCTGTAAAGAAGGAAAAGTTAACAGGGATGTGTATTATTGGTTTATGGCAATGAAGTGTGGAACTAACGCGAAGCCTCCAAGCGATGACCCTTGTGCTGCATGTCTAGGCCCAGGATTCATATCCATAATGCGCTCAATATATTCTGTTGTGATGACCAGGGGCTACAAAAAAGCCAGCTTCTTTTAAAAACACAGGCACATCCACCAAATCCTGTATGAAAGGATGGGCTAATTCATAGATGAAACTCGCATGATATGTCTGCACACACAAAGTGGAAAAGCAGACTTTCTATCTGCTACGAACAAGCAAACTGGTGCTTAAACAAACAGCAGTGACACAGAAAATTCAGTGTTTTATGAATATTAAATTGGAAAGGATTACCTTAATGCACTGAATTTAATACCACCACTTCACAGGATGATTATTACATTTTTCTTTACCTTGAAACTTCAGTAAATAATAAAAGAATGTTTACTTTTTTAGTTTAAGAAATGGCACTCTCTTTGGTTTATGATTCTCTCTATATGCCACATGTTTGCAAACTCAGCCCTCGCCTCTTAAAGCTTTTTGAAAGGTTTTCCATGAGCCTTCTAAGCCCTTTCACACTCTGAGGAAATGAAATATCTCCTTTCATTTACTAATTAAGCAGTCACCCATGTTTGTTTTAAGCTGTCAGCTTTAATTTAAAGTGGCTTATTTGAAAGTCTTGTTATGGTCTTGCTGTCACTTGAATGTGATATCATGCAGTTAGATCAAGCAGTGTAGCTTTACACACCCTATCAAAGTCTTCTTTAAAAATATTTGGGGTTAAAGAGTGATCAGTGTTAAATTTGATGACTTCAAAGCCTTGCTTTTTTTCCCCTAGTCTCTCCTCTAACATGTGAATGAAGGCTTTTCCCTCTGAGAAGGTTATGATTACCACTCAAATATGTTCTTATCCCCCCTTTTCCCCCTTGAGGAAGGAAATATGTAAACCTCAGACAGAGCAGCAAGAATGTGAAGGCATGACGTTAAAGAGAGACGAAAGGCGAGGCAGTGTTACAACAGGATAATACAGAACAGATTCTCTGCCTGTGAACAAATCTGTCCTCAGGGAAGGAGACAGCTTACAAATTATGTGTGGGCAAAGTGACTTCCCTTTGGCCTTAGGTATCAATTGAGCAGATAGACAATATTTAATCATAACATAAAGAAACAGAGAGGCAAAACAAGTCCATAGATCTCCAACAGACATGAACAGGGAAGATGAAACAGCCCTTTCATTGCCCCCTGGCTGGCAGTGCTGGTCCGGGGTTGACTTGCTCACAGAGCCCAGCCCAGGGGAGTTGGGGGGAGGGTGAGAGGTGGTTGTGGGGGTGCTAGACTGGGCTGCGGGGTTACTCCATCTCTCACCCAACAGTCCACAGTCACCGCTGGGTCTCCTTGAGCGCACCAGTCAGACAGACTGCCCATGTCATGATCTGCGGCACACATTACGAGAGATACCGCACATGGACTCAACAATGTTTTACCGCCTCATCCCAGCAAATTGTTTGTTAGCTTATTTTAGCTCCATCTGACATAAATTGCCAGGAACACAGGTGTTTTTCATTTAGACAGGCTCCGTATCCTTGTCAAAAGAGTCACTAGAAAAATATTCAGTCTGAGAATTCAAATTTGGCACCGTTTATTCTAATTAAAATTATGCTAAATGAGCTTTTTTCTCAGCCTTTGATAACGCCGCACGTCTGTGAGAGTATGTTTACCTTTGTGCAGGAGATCAAATTGGTTCTCCATTACCACACCTTAAAAGGAAGCTTTTACAATTTTATCTGAAATGAGAATATGATTTCACACAGGTTTTCTACTCAGTAGACATTTAGGACTCATTTAGTCCATCCCCAGTTTGCCCATCCTTTTCCATTTAAGAAGCAGATCTTTTATTTATTTTTGTTTTTTCGGCACTCATGTACATGCTGAAAAGAAAGATGAACAAAGAATATCATCACATGATTAATGTAGGAAGAGCGTCAGTTTTGGTCGCTAAGGAGATGGAGGATTTCAGGAATCTTAAAGCAGATGAATAATGATAATCATGAGAGCTCTGCCTCTTGATGCATACTTCAGAGTACATCTATTTGTCTGTTTTTCCTTTTAGAAATGAAAGCCAATATGGTTTCTCTTTTCTTCCTGCTGGAGCTGTTTTTCAAGCTAGATTTACTGTGCATGTGTATCCATTGCAGTTTAATAATGCTACATACCTCATAATACAATTTGAATTCCAAATCATGTAATTGGGTCACTTAAACAGGTTTAAATGGAAATATGAAAAGGAATGCCTACTGTAACTGCTGTGGCTCCGCATCAAATGAACTGTCATTTTACGATGTGCGGCTCTCCGGATCCATCAGGAGCTTACCGACACAGATTGCAATGGCTTTTAGCAGACTCTTACAGTGTTCCCCACTTTCAAAATAAACTTCGGATAAAGGGCTCAATTAACACCTGACGCGGAGTAAAGGACACACATGAAGGTTTGCTCAGTCACGTGCGGCAGTGGAGTGCAGTGAGATGATGCATAAACACAGATAGTCCTCTTTCCCCATGATGAGACCAGAAGATGTTAATCTCAAAGAAAGCATATTTGTGATACTTTTTCCTTTTTTGGACAGTGCTGAGCCTTCAGTGTCTGTCCAGATCCGAGCCCAGTGGGGGAGGCTCTGCTAGTGTGGGAATTGCTCTCTTCCTGCGCCTTTCGTGGAGGAGAGTGGGCCCAGCAGTGGGGAGTCTCTCTGTTCTGGCAGACAGTGTGTTCCCAGGGGCTGCCTCATGAAGCTCTGATAAAGGCATTCTGTCTGGGCCCTGTCAATGCACACAGGCTGCGGCTTCAGCTGACTTGTAACACAAACATATAGACATCCTCAAGCCTCCTGTTAGGGTCCATTAGAGCGCCCTCCCCCCAACACTCTCCTTCTCACTCTTCCTCTCCCACCCTTCTCTCTGTCATCATTCCTGTCATTATTGCCTCCTTTTGATGTGAGGCTTCTCAGCCCTCTTTAGCGTGTGTTACTTGTGTTATCTCGAGTCACTCCTCTGCCCTGGAAGGCTTCACAGTTGTCATTATTTCCCAGCTTGATGCGATCATATTTGTTTAATTCCGAGACAAACGCTCAAACCCTCTAATATACTGACTTATTGCTTTGCCAGACTCATTAGAATCTCAGTGCATTTAAAGCAAATATTATTTTATGTGTAGTGAGGGTTGTGATGAGAATCTTAAATATAAAAAAAGCGAACAAGTACATATCCAACTGGTGTTCTGAGCAGGCTGAAGTGTTTTTCTAATGCGGAGGGAATGTTAGGATAGGTTAGAAAGCCAGGCCTGGCAGATTTGTTAAAACATGTTGAATCTTGTCCTGTGCAGGCTGCTGGAATGGAATCTCTCCGAAGTTGCGAGGCCCCTGCACTTCTTGTCTAGGTCGTCTAGTCTGCCTGATTGCAGATGGCCATTTTGTGTACTTTTCATCTACCGGAGAGTCTTGATTGTGCTGCACTTGTGCAACAGCTCTATTGTGTGTGGTGGACAAAAGCTGAAATCTCTCAGCCATCCACATAACAGCTTCTGAGCACTGAGTCTGTCTCATCTTCAAAAGCATAGTCTGAAGATGTACAGTGTTTGCTCATTACGGGCCATTCAATAGATAAATCACACATAATAGCACGGCAGAGATAAACTGGTCTTTGTCTACCCTGCCCAACAATTGACATACAGCGTACCTCATCAGTGTCTGTGCATTTTTTTTTTGTTCCTTTTTAGGAATCCGGAAAAAAGGGTTTGATGGATAAGATACATATGGTGCAGGAAGTAGTGCTGGTTGTCCAGAACGTTTTGGAGGAAATCGCAAACATCGGAGAGCGAATCAAGAAGTAATTAGACTCTTTTATTTTTAACCTGCAAAAATATCTTTATTTTATTTTTTATGTATATTTCCTTTCAGTTCATATTTTTAGATTGAACTTCACCTTATTTTTTTTTCTTTTACAGCATATTTAACTGGTCTGTCCCATTCGTGTCGTGCTTGGCCTGCTTGGTGATGTTCGTCGCAGCAGCACTATTATATTTTATCCCATTTCGATACATTGTGCTGATATGGGGTGAGATCTACTTGCAAAAACACAATTTAATTCATAAAAGTGTTAATGAAAAATCTCTTCTGCATGACTGAAAGTGTGTTGGGTGAATACCAAAAGCTATCAAACTCCCACTATCTGTTTCTTGCTCGCAGTACTATAACCGAAAAAGATATCCTCACAAATAGCACAAAAATCAATGCCTATATCATTGTTGCAAAACACATCTCTTATTCAATCTTTCTAACTGCAAATCCATGATTTAATGAAGTACAGTAATTTAAGAACTCTGCCATCTCTACACCTCTGCAAATGCACAGAGATCAGACAGCTGCAGAGGTTCGCTCTGCCCAGTGTGGGCTGATGTAGCAGAGCCCAGCAGAGGCATGACCGAGGGTTTGTGTGAAAACAAAGCAGAGGTAGAGTAGCAAGCTGTATATAATACATGATGTCCTTGGGCAGTCTGTAGGCTCCTGGTCTAGCCTCTCATTATCTGCTGTAGTCATACAGAATAGACCGTCATCTCAGTGGTCAGGGAGATATGCTGCCCTTAACAGGCTCTCCTCCTCCAGCTGTAAGCCCACAACCACTGTACTTCCACACTGCCTTCAACACAATCAATACCAAAAAACCACCATATCAAACAAAAAACACACAGTCTGAGACACTCCTCTGCCTCCCCAGTTAACCCCCATCTCTGTGGTTGCAAGGCAAGCCTTTCAAGTTGCTTGCACATATTTAAGTCCTTAGGTTCTTTGTCTGCATGCTGAGGTACAGGCAGTACCGAGGTGTGAATATAATGGTCCCATTACAAGACCCCAGAGATACTGTTTTTTCCTCTCTGGTATGCAGTTATGTGCAAAGTAAATATAGATGTTCAAGAAATGACCAGATCGAAGCAAACAAAAGTGAGAAAAGTTGTCATGAACGTGTGCTTGTTGTTCAAATTAAACAAATTGATAAAGTATTGCTTTCTCCTAACTTTATTCGTCTGACTCAAATTTATTTTTTGCTCAGAGGGATCAATTGGATAAGCATCATATAGTGCTGTTACTGACACACTAGTGGGAGGTCTCCACTCGGGTTACACAACTTTTTATTATTGTTATAAAACTGTACTGGTTGGTGTGACACCTTTATTTATTAATGCGTTCTTGTTTTCACAGGTGTTAACAAATTTACCAAGAAGCTGCGCAACCCATATACTATTGACAATAATGAAATACTGGATTTCCTCAAGAGGGTGCCTTCTGATGTTCAAAAGGTAAGGGTCCAATTTTACATACAGATAGGGAGGGAATTCCCTGTAGATGTCTGCATTATTTGCTGTGCCAGAATTCCCAAGTGTTGCAGAAATATATCCTCTGGCTTTGTTTGATTATTAATGGACTCTCGCCTTTAAAGCAGCCCTGGCCCAATTATTCCTCAGCACAACTCCATGTAGTCGCCGTAGTGCCTGAATGAGGAGATGCCCAGATCTGTCCTCAGCCATACTGCCGTAGCCTCGACCGTTATTAGCAATTTTGTGTGCTTGATTGAGGCCCTGTGACATTAAAGTTGGTGACTGACTGAGGGCCGGCGCAGGACTCCTGACGTCTCTGGCTGTTGTGTCAGCACAGAAACTCTGATGTGGCCTCAGTCACTTCAGGGTGGTGGAGTCAATTATTGTAGTCGTGAGCCCCAGTCGTCTTGCTGGGTGCCATATGTGATTACATATTAGCCATGGCTGATATGTCATTTGCATTTACATCACAGAGCGGAGAAGAGCTGTCAGGGCGTTATAAGTGGCGCCGGGTGCTCGCCGTTCTCTGACTGAGAGGTTTTTTTTTTTTGCTTAGCCAGGAAATGAAGTGCCACACAATGCCTTCATCTCACAGGTAACTCACTAGACAGAATTCAGTAAGAAACCCTGACAGTCTGGATCTGGCAAGACACTCTCACCCCAGTCTGTTTCTCAGCTGCACCCTTGATGTCCTCCTGCAGCAAGCCATTGCTGACTTCTCTGTGATGTTGGAGGGAGCCTGTGTTGTTTGAGATTTGGCTGACTGAGTTGGCAAAACAAGGTGGTGAATACATTTTGATTCAGAATCCTTTGTATGTCTTCTTTCCCCACTGGGATACAATGTTTGGGCTTTGAAAATGACTCACTTTAAAATCCCATGGAAACAATACTTTTTAGCCTGGTTTAAAAGAGGAACTACATCTTGAAAATAGCTCCAATCATAAAAAACAAAACACCCTTAAGATTCATCATAAGTACGTTTCATTATGTACTGTGAAAAAAATAACCTTAACATCATATACACAGGAGACCCAAAACAATAGACCACATATTTTGTTTTTGTTGACTTAGAACTTCAATCCTCAGATAGGTGCGGACACAAAACACCACAAAGGCTGAAAATTGACTCCTGTCTTTCTTGCAAATGTGACTTGGCAATTAGTGCCTGTGCACATCTACAAAGTCTGCCTCAAACGGGGACTTCTGACAACACTGTGTCTGTCTTGAAATAAGAAGCATCTGTCAGTTCTGACGACAGTTTCATGTTCTGATGCAGGAGGCAGTCACTTTGTTCCCACATTCCATCTCCCATTCTAATAATGGAGACCAGCTAATTAGCATAGAGTTCTTACCTTTATTCAACAGATTTACCGTATTGTTTGAGCTCAGCAAGCAGGCTTCAAAAGCAAGTTTTCGAATTCCAACTCTTCTTTTCAGTTTATCCTATGATCAGTCTTCTTTGGATTATGATGGCAATTTTGGTGGTAATTTTGAAATGAAAAAACTATTTCAAATAATTTTTCTGTCTCAAAGTGAACATGATTCTACAACATAATCCAGCATTTATTTTCTAAGTTTGTTCCAACATACAGGAATTTCTGGAAGAAGAAAATTTGAAACATGAGTAAATCTTTCACGAGCTGAATTCTACATATGTAACTTGCAGAAAAAAAACAAGGTTGTAAGTTTAGATATCACATTACAGGTCTTGTTTTAGCCTGAAGAAATCAAAGTCACACCAAGGGTTTGTAAAGTCAAGAAGAGAGTTACACATTAACTGATGTTGGTAACTTCTCAACTTAAGCAACACTAAACACCAACGGAGTTTTCTTTAGGGGACAGAGCTTATAGTGAGTGATTATACAGTTTGCAACTCCCTCACTGGCCTGGCAGGTCATCTCAACAGTTGATGTCTGTTTCTAATATTGTGATTCTGGTGCAGAATGAGGGGGGCGTACACTGGTACAGAACCCTTGACTCCTCAAATCCTTCCTCCCTGTGATTAATCCCCTCTGCTCCTGTGTTTAAAAAATGATTCATTACAGGCGAGCCCGCCTCGCTTTCCCCTGCACCAGCTCTCCTCAGGGGAGCCATTACCATGCGCTCCACTGAGCTCGGATTACCTGCCTCTGACCAAACTCCTGTTTGTTTTTACAGGTGCAGTACAGTGCGCTGAGAGCGCCCACCAGCCAGAGCCAGCCGCGGAGGAAAAAGTAAGCTCCATGGACACGCTGGATGAAAGGCTGGTCTCTTTTTTAAATGTGGTACGATGCAGTCCATCTGACAACAATGCTCCGGTGCCAGCACAGCCCATGACCCTATGCACCCCACCACACCACCCTAAGTCTGCCCCCTGCTGCTGAGGGGCAGCCAGCCACTCTCTGGCTTGTGTGTTTGCCACCCCCCTGACAGGGGCTGTGAACTGCAGCAGCCAGGAGGGCAGCACATGGCGCTGTCAATCACAAGCTTGGAGGTAAAGAAAAGAGAGCATTGCAGGACTCAGCCTTCATCTTTGGATATAATTTAGAAAAGGAATGAAAAGCGTCGGGTTTGGCTTACCTAAGAGCTCCCCTGTTTTGCTTTTTTTTTACTCTGCTGAAACTGAGAAATTTGCCTTAAGGTAAAGATAATACGAGTTTAACAAACCTCCACAATATACTTCTTTATCAGTGTGTTAATTTACTTAAAGGTCAAAATGTTGTGTATATTTTTAAATAATCAAGGAGAACTAATGTCTTTTACTGCACATTTAACATATTAGGACAGAGTACTGAATTTCTTTTTTTTTTGTGAAAAGGATTTGCTGTATATATAACAATGCTGTCTGCTTTCTTAATTTTATCGCAGCAGCAAATATCTATTTATGTACAATATATGTATTATTTCCAGCCGTCTTTTCTTTAGTAAAGTTTGTGCACTGGTGTATGTTAGATTGAAAGTTTCATTTCTGCTCAGTACCATGTCTGCATCACCAAATAGAGAATTTGTAGGAATCCTGAATAACGAATCTTCATCAGTTTGAGTTCTTGTTTTTTTGCCTGCGTTTTTTCAATAACTGCACTTCTAGTGAGGATGGATTACACCACTTCTTTACTTGAATACACAGTAAACACATCTGATTACACAACACAGCCATTGAAACAGAGCTCACACACCGGCCACCGCTGCGCCTTGGTTACTGAGCTCACATCAAAGCTGTGTGGCTCCACTGTGCTTCCTAATGCATTGCTTTGTTGCCTTCTCACAATAACAGGGTCCAGATGAGAGAGAAAGAGCTCATCTCACAGAGAGTACTCTCTCCATCCTCAGCACTTAGTGCTTTATATTTCCACTAAAATCACCTGGTCTATCTAATGGTTACACACACACATACTCTGTTTTTCCATCTGTCTTCCTGCAACAGTTTTTCCAAGTAGAGGGAGAAGAGAGTGTATCATCTGTCAGTGTTCCCATAGACGCAAAGAATAATCAATTAATGACACCTTTTGCAATTTTGCAAAACTGTTAAGCCATATTATATTATTCTCGCAAATGTACTACAGCGTGGGAAAAAAAAGTCCTTCAAAATATTTACAATACATACGGCACAATATATGAGCTAGTGTACATAAGTGGCACTTAAACCTTCATCGAGCTAGCATGTGTTTGTGTGTGCATCTTTCTGTCAGTAGACAAATGGCAAGTGCTCTTTTTTTTTTTTTTTAAATGTACATACTGATAATTGAAGTTGAGCTGAGCTGAGAAATAGACCCCAGCAATGGGAGTTTGTTCCAACTGATCGGGGGACTGAGCATCGCGGCCGGGTGCCCCCCTCCCTCCTCAGGAGTAGCACGCTGGTGAAAGAGCATCCATCTGTGCTTTGTGAAGAGTTTGATTGGCTCAGGGGGACCTGGTGGAGCCCCGGGCTATCTCTTTTGACAGGCTGATAGAGACATCACTGGGCTCTCCCAGGAGCTGCCACCAGGGGTCCATTTCAAAGTGAGAGGGTGTGGAGGTGACCCTGAGCTTCTGACGAGCTAAATCCCACACACTGGCTGAAACCCTCCTACATTCTTGGCTCCATTGGGGCTGGGGGGCTGGTTTTGGCTGTGCTGAGAGGAGGGCAGCGCCGGGGAGAGGTGGTGGGGGGGTACAAGCAGATCACTAAAAAGACCCAATGAAATGTCCCCAAGAGGTGAAACCAATTAAGCAGAACTCCCAGGGTACGTTTAATTGACATTTTAGCAAACAACCAAAATGCATCGACATCTCTGACAGAACACAAGAAAATGCTAACCTGGCAGTTAATGGCCACATAAAGTCCAATTTAACTAAAATTATCACTTGGGTGAACAGCAGTTTTTAAGTTGACATATTATTGTGTCATTGGCATCTATATTATCGAGGCAAATGCTGCCAGTGACATTATGAGAGGTCCTATGGGACTACGGTTGCCTGTCTACAAGCTGTCAAAGCTTCAAATGTGTGGCACTGAGGTTGTGGACTTGGATGTTCCCTGTATCATTCATATTCAATGGATCATACAGAAGTGTCTGACAGGGTTTCAACAATTGTTGATTCACCTTCGCATGCACCAATGCACACTCATGCTACTTCCTAATACACACACACAGTACAGACACACCCACACACAAACACACCGCCGCTTTTCAAAGTGGTGTGATCATATTTAAGGAATTATTTATCAATGTATTTTCTCCTGGGACAGATATGAATCTCACCAGAGGAAGTCACTGTGCAATATGGTCCCTGAATGTGGTGGGGAAAATCCCTGGATGTTTTACAAGCCTGCTAATGAACATTTCAGCCACACAGCAGTTAACATTGTCTGATCACATTTTTTTCTCCAGTAGTTGTTGTTGTTGTGCATGGTGTGGCAGTGATGTCTTCATCAGGCTGTCAAAAAGGAAGTGCCTGCAGCTGTGGCGGATCCCCCCAGAGCCTGTCACACTCCTTGTTTCCATGGCAGTCCTTCAGGCAGCACCACAGGCAGGCTGTGTGCAAGGACCCATACAACCTGTTTTTTCAGCAGCCGCTCCTCTGATGTTCAGCCCCGGAGCGGGCGTCAAACTACCAAGTGCACAGAGAGAGAACACTGCACCCTTTCTCTCTCTCGCAGTTCTGCGTTGCTTTACAAGGAGATGCATAGCAAAAAAAAAAATCCTCATTTAAATAAGCCACTGTTCTCAACACCTCCTTAGTAATTGCTACATGTGCAATGCTGTTAAGGTTCTCTGACCCCCTCTCCGAGAGACATAATGCACACAGTAGGACAAAGTAACAAAAGCACCACTCATAGTTGACTTACATGTGTTAAAGCTCTTATGCATGTGTTATTTGGTCTCCTTGTACCACCTGAGAAGCAGGTCATGGAGATCAGTGGCTGCGCTGCAACTCCCAACTGGCCCAAATTAATGGTGCAGAGGTTATGGTCTGCCTCCAGACAGAACCCTGACACCAATAAAGAGCAGAATTTGCTTGGCATTGGCTCAGCAGAAACACAATACGAATGACAGAACGTGCTGTGGTTGCTACAGTTACTGACTGTTTTGCCTACTGTATATAAACACATTTACATGAGCCGGCTGCATTGGGAGTTTTTAAAATGATGTTGCTTTTGGTGTTTGTTCTGGAATGTAGTATAACCAGGCAGTACATTTCTTTAGTCTCTCCTGATGATAGACAATATAAATCATAGTAACCGGGACTGATGTTGTCTCTGGGAATAGGGGTGGGAACATGACTGAGATAACAACAGAGAGAAAAATGGTCACTAATAGCAGCTGTTTTCAGTGGCTCCAGTTTACTAATAATTCATTTTGTGGCCCACAGAACACAGTGGTGTTAAGAGATGGCAAAAGCCATAATTCTTTATAGCATCAAGAACAGAAGATGGCCTTTAAGAGCTGAAATTAAATCATTGGCCTTTAAAAGCATCTCTCTAAGGGGCAAGCTGCATTAATAAATTCAACTGATTCTGCTTTAATATTATTCAGAGTGCATTAAAATGAAGACAACAGCTGGGATCATGCCCAGTCTCGAGAGTACTGCTTGGGCCAATGAGTGCCGACGAGATGCAAAGCATGTCTAAGCACAACCTTGTGTTGTGGACGGGGGGGAGACACGAGGTCTCGGTGTTACAGGTGCAGGCCTGACAGTTGCTGTTCCTAGATCAGAGGTTGCTCGGTGCTGACACCGGCCACAGGACAGCTACTGCCTGCCTCAAAAATAATGTCACATGGGACACCCCCGCCACCCAGCTAATCCGGCCACTTATTGCCAGGATCATGACAGCACTGCTTATGAGAACCTCCATGCTATTAAAGGCTTTGTTTTTATTGTCCCTGTGTGGAAAAGTTATGGGCTTACTTGTTTAAGGTGAAAAATGGAATGGGACTGAAGGCAAAAAACACACACACACACATAAAAAATGCTGCTGCTTTGAAAAAACAAGAGGAAATAAAGTGTTAAGCTTTCTAACATTTGGTGTTACATCAGTGCTCTATAGTTAGCGCGAGCACATGCATCAGGAAACAATACAAAGAATAATTGAACTGCATATTTCATTCTAATTAACAGTGATATAACGCAATGTGACTCTCAGCCTCCTGAGGAAAGAGCACCATATTTTGTTTGATGAATCTGCTAAAGCCACAGCTAGTCTCGCCACTAACCCCTGGGGAATCAGGTATCATTAGAGATATGAACAGATCTGCTTTTTGTCTCGGTGAAAGAAGGGGAAAAACACATTTTCTCAGTACTGGCACATGGGTGAATGTGAAAGTGTTCAATATTAATAGCCTTTCATCAAGGACACAATTAGGACACCTCTATTTGACACATTCTATAGGTTCAGAATGAATATGGATATATGGTCCCAAGGAAGGAGTCACCGGCTGAATAACAAAGTGAAATCATCATCAAGCCCAGCAGAATGGAGAATGCACAACATGACAATCGGGCAGCAGATGTATTTTGATTCAATGTAAATTTAAAGGAAGCAAGAGACTGCGAGTGTATCACTATTAGCCTGATTTATAATTCACGGCCCAGGGCAAGCTGTATATTTATCCAAATTAGCATATATGCCGCTATGCAAACATAAATGCAGCACACAAGTAAAAGGGAACGCATTATAATAATATGGTACGCTTGTATTAGTTATGCTGCAACCACTTTGAGAATGCATAGGCAGTACTCGTGTGCGTCGGTATTTTAGGTCTGTTCCAATGAATTAGGAAAACGATTAAACCCCAACACTGGTCATGGATCAGTCAGAGGTTCACACGGAGTAGATTTGATTAGTGAGTGCTGTTAAAGATATGTAATTTTCTACACCAGAGGTTTGTGGCGCTGACTGCAAAGCTAAGGTGTGAAGAGGGCTGTGGCGAAGTGAGGAGACTAATCACATGTGTATCACCCCTGAGCACCGTCTCCTCCAAGCTCTGCCACATTATGACACCACAGAGTCATGTAGCACACAAGCACAGTTAGGCCCATTAACCACAGTGGCTAATTATCGGCTCCTACAAGGTCTTCAAGCTCTCAGGCAATGCATGCTCTCATTTCTGATTAAAAACATAAATGCGCTCGGAAAAAAAAAAAAAGAGAGGATCAATTACAGCGAGGCAGAAAAGATAACAGCCCTGTACCAGAGTAATTAGGCTGGGTGTTTCATCGGAACCGCTTATTCTGTGATGAAGGTTTAAAGCGTCCAGTGGCAGAAACACCACAACTGTGTTTGTTTTATTTATGATGCTGTAGTGTCACCCACCGGGGCCCAATTAGCCAGCGACTGATGCCTTGGAAAGCATCTCTCTTGCTCCTCTTTGACAGGAAATGAAAGCCCCACTTGCGTATGTCCTTCTAGTGACCCGTGGGGCTTCAACCTGTTAAAGCCAGACCAGCCAGTAGCACTGACTTCAACACGCCGCCACAGCCTCCTTCCTCCAGTTCTTGTAGGCCATTTGCCTACATATACGATATATTTTAATTGTGTCAACAGAGAACGCCTTGAGGACACTGTGCCAAAAGTATTTAGTCTGAAGATTCACTTCCACTCTAGTCTCTCCCGGCCGATTTGATAGTGATGTTCGGCAATGTATACATTAGCCTTGTCGGCGTCGACTACCCACATGAGGGAGCACCACCATAAGGAATGAGCCTGATTGCAATGTTGGCTTGAGCTCTTACACCAGCTTCAAACCGTTTGTCAAAGTAATTTTCTTAATTAACTGTGATGCGCTCTGATTAAGATAGTATTTACCAATTTACATCACATCAGGCAGCACAGGGTTTGAATTGGCTTTCATTGACGCAATGCATATGTTTTACTACAAGAGTGAGAAATAAGGCAGTAAATGATCTAGTCGAGCTTTGATATGGTATTATAAATAGTCCGGTCTTGGATTTTTCAAAGGACATGCTCATTTTAGCGAGCTCAGCTTCTCCTTTCAGTCTTAATAACAATAACAACCATTCTTAAAACTACTGTAATAGCAGTCCTTCACACCTTCCTCTTTTCTCCATTAGAACAACACAGTGCTTCATGTAATCCTTGAATTACTACACACACACACACACACATTCTCACTGGCACACACAGACAGACATAGTTTATTAGTTTCAATAGGCAAATGAAAAGAATGTCTATGGTCCTTTAAGCAAGCAGCAAGAGACCAATTAGCAAGTATCTCTATTCAATTTCTCCATATCTCAACTTAGTGAGTGTGAGGGAGAGCGAGGTCTGGGAGGAGGAGTTTGAGCGGCACAGACAGGAAGAGAGAAAACAAAGCCATCATCTCCCAGTGCTTGCCCCCCTCTCCCCTCTCCTCTGCAGCTCCAATTACTGGCTTCTCTCCCTGCCATCAGTATGCAGCAGGGCCGCTCCTCTCCTCCACTCGCCCCAGGCCATTGAATACGTTACCTCCGCTATGGGGCTCGGGGCTCAGGGGCACTGCGCCCCCTAACCCCCTGGATAATTTGGGATTCCTGCTCCTGCCTTGGAGAGCTGAAAACAAATAAAACACCCAGATAAATAATAATAAAAAAAAAAGGTTGCCTCACAAATATCCAGAGATCTACTGATTTATTGATTTGTTCATTCCTCCACTTATTATTTGTAAATCATTACTTATCCGCAGCCACCCACACCTCCATCCTAAATAAACCTACGCGAGAGGATATGAATGCACTTCAGTGACGCGAAAGTTTCGGGCGCTTAAGACTGAAGAAAAATAGTCTTTAAAAGTTTGTTTTATTTTTTCTTCAACAAAAAGAAGAAAAATCATTCTAGACTATTTCATACAGTTATAATATATACAGCTGTTTCTGTTGTTTAGCAAATTTCCAACTATCCAATTCTGAAATCTTTTATTTCTGTTATAATTCTAACTATATACATATTTTGCTCTTTATGTTCTCTTTATTTGTGTTTGCAAAATATGAAAACATTTTGCTAACACCAAAAACATTTCAAATGTCTCCTTAGACATCAGTGTGTTTCCAACAAAATAACAACAACTGTCTGAGACCTCTTAGGTTTGAAATTTTCTACAAGAACGCTTTTGTTTTAAGACAAAGACCATTGCCAGGTGAGAATAACCATTTTCATTCCTTTACACCCCAAAATCTGCACAATACACTTGAGGCGAGTCTGTAAAGCTGTTCAAACTAGACTGCCTTTGGCTTAGATTTCTTTTCCATCTCCCTGTCTTTGTCCAGAGTTTAAGGTGTAAGATAGCTCACAGCTAAAGCACTTCAGCTTTTTACGTACGCACACAACAGAAAGATGTCTTTTAGAATCCTTTTTGAACAAAAACAAACAAAAATGTTTTATGGCCAACTTGTCAAACTATGAAAGCCCCCATATTCCAGCCCCTGTGCCACTACTTACATCACTATCACAATGCATAAGTGGGCCTGAATGTACTGAAAATGCACGCAATCATGAAGTGGAATGAATAACAACGTAATGCTCCACTGCAGATTCAAAATTGTGAAATAGTATCATTGTCTGTTTAGAGGCTTTTATGTTGACAAACACCTACACTGTAGTTCTCATGCAGTGGTCTGCGTCCACAGCTGCTCTTTCCTCTTGCCTGCAAGCAGATGTGCGTGTGTGTGTGTTGTTTTGTGTGTTTTTTGGGGTAGAGCTTCATGACTGACTGAATTGTTTTGGAAATGGGGATAACAAAGAAATGCAAAGAAATGGGGTGGAAATGGTGCTGTGAAAAAGGAGATCTTCCACTTGACTGTACAGCTCCAGGAGGCAACCAACAGCAAAAACCCCAACGTGGGCCGTCCAAGTCAGACAGCGCTCACATTGCACCCAAACCTTCCCACTCTCCTCGTAGTGACATCAATGCCTCTTTAATATGCTTCTGTTTCTCTAAAAACAGTTGGTGTAAATGATTACTAGATTACTTAATGTAGCGCTGAATCAATTCTCAAACGTGTCTGTCTCTGCTGTAGAGAGCGGGCAGGGCGGGGGAGCAGAGTGGAGACACTGAGGATGATAGAGCCATGGGGGAAATTATGAGACTATTAAGGAGACACTGTTGTTACTCTTGGCTTCTTACAGGACATTGCCAGTGGATGTAGCTCCGTTTTAATAGTTGGCACCAACTGGTCACACGGAGTTGAAGCCACATGATTTTAAATTGTGATATTTCAAATAACGTGTTCGCAGAATCAACCGTGATGTAATGTTAGGTGAGGTAATCCACTTACAGTGATTAAGAGGCCCTGTTTTCTTCTTTCTTCCTACATGGTGTGCCGGTTTCAACTTCAAGGACTGTTGAATGTAATGAAGCACTGCTCCATAATGGTGCATGCAAAAAAAAAAAAAAAAATCCGCATTTTAAACAAACCACATACAAAGGCAGAATTTGACAAGCTCATAAAGTATCATCTGCTTAAATGTCTTATGACAATGTAAGATTAATGACCGTCCATTCAGTGCTAAGCAGCAGAGGTAGAAGAGGCACCTGCTCCTCAAAGGCCACCACTAATCGTCCTCATCTGGACTCCCTGCTGACATACTAACCTGCTGTTCCTAAGGAAAGGAGATCTGCCTCCCAGATCCTCAAACACTTTCCTGGGCCCGCTGTATTACTTTCCTAATTCAGCCCAGATGTGACGTCCCCACTCTGCCATCCTGTTTTTTTTTCCTGCTCTGCTTCATCTCATTCCCACCTGCTAGCTGACCCGGGGACCCCAAGCCCAGACTCTCATTTGGTTTGCCTCTCCAAGTAAAGTCCTGTTCTTTGAATTGCAGCAATCTTTTTTTTTTTCGCCTCAGCCTGGAGGGTCTATAGTGAAGTCTGCGTGCTATAGTGAGCACAGAAATCTTCCTGCTGTCACATCTTCACATTCACTTTGTTGTCTTTATGAAAAAGATCCCCTTGTTCACTGCAGTGTGGTCAGTCCTCCATGTAGATGGCTAAAGACTGGTGATACCTTCCTACACACTCCATGCTGTTAGGCTTCATGTATACTGTGACAAACATCTCCTCTTCTGCGCCACCTTATTTCATGAATAAGCAAGTGTAATTCATGTGATGTACTCCGTTTGGGGAGTTTCTTCTCAGTTCTTGATACAAACGTGATAGTCTTGTATATTTTGCACTTCTTTCCTATAAAATACCCTTAAAAGACTCTGGATTTAATGAAAAACTATTAAAGCAATGTCATTGGTGGATTATGAACACCATCGGTTAGCACTGACCGCCTGGAAGACTTCTACTTTAATTGGATTGCTAGGCTTCTCCAAGCTGATGGACATGCTTGTCTCTCAGGACCACTGAGCGTCTGTCTCCACTGGATGGGCCCCAGTAAATAATCTCACTCCCCTAAACGCTTACCGTTAATTGTGTTTTTTTTTTTCTTCTCTCCTCTTCTTGTTGAGACGTGGTGGTGGTGTGGGGGGTAGGGGTGGGGATAATTAAGACAATGCTTTTGCGCTTCACTTTGGAGCAGGGATCCCACTAGGGCTGAGGCAGGTGCCTCTTACTGGAAGAGACTCGCTGACAGCGCCTGCCAATCAAGGCGCACCGAGCTCTCAATTTCTCGAGCTCTTAGGTGCTCTATTCCCTTTAGCCCGTTTATTCCAAACACAGTTTTAAAATGCTGGGGATTAAGCAGGTAGCAAACAAGGCCCAGGCTGTGGGAGGGAATCAGTGCTCCCCAGCTTACGTGCACATCGTCTGGCTGTGCCCGTCTACAGCTGCACTCCTCCTGGTGAAAGGTTTTATCTTGGAATTGATTAGGCAGCTCGTATTTTTGAGTGGAACGGTTACAGCGGAATTAAAAACAGTGCAGTGAAATCTTTAATAAAAGCTGCAGGAAACATTGATGTCAAAACAGCACCGTGGGTTTTTATTTCTTTTATTTACACTGCTTTGCCCATTAAAGGGAGAGTGGCAAATAAACTTGCTCCCTGTTTAATGGTCAAAGCTGTTCCTATATGTTTTTTTTGTATTTCTTAATTCCCGCTGAGCATTTGCATGGATAGCAGTGCAACTATACAAAGAGCATTTGAGGAACACAGAAGGAGACGACTTTTTGTTATTCTTATACCTGACCCGGAGGGTATTGTGAAACTGTGCAGAACCGCGCATACACAGCATATAGTATAATAACATAATCAAGGCGAAAATGCAATGACATTGAGGGAAAAAAAATGGTGTATCGCTTTAAACTTGCTCCTCATCTAGTCGACAGGCTGGAGAGAGGTGCCAGCAGCTATTCATGATGGAGCGGGAAAGCAGGTCATGGAGTCACGGCCACTAAGAGCTGCTGTGCTATAGAGTGCCACTGACAGGCTTGTACAAGGCCAGGGCCTCATCTGGCTGCAATGCCAAAATTTAGGCACTGAATATGGTTCACTATTGGGACACTGAAATAAATAACCTTGCACAAATACAAAAAAAGGAGTATCGATGCACCATGGCCACACAGTTGAAAATAAATTAATAAAGAAAGAAAGAAAGCAAACACACCGGCGAATTAAAGTTTAAAATCAGTATGTTCAAATGATATCATAAGATTTTTTTGATTTATATTTTTGGAAAAAACGGTAGCCACACACTTTGTGCTAAATGTGATATGGGAGCTAAGTAAATGGGAGAGTGGGTCTGAATTCCCCAGCATCCATAGCCACTCGTCACACACAGACAGGAAATGGACAGCCACTTTGGGGAAATTCAATTCAGTTGTCGTCCACTGTGAAAAAAAATTGAATCATGTAGACATTTGAGGTGATTTAATGGTGTTAACATACGCACACTAGAACTCCATGACTTGCACTGCACAGGCTTTGGATTATTGAGTTCAGTGTAAAATCAGTCTCTTCTCCAGAGTCCATTTGACTAGGAGAAATGGATGAACATTAGGAGGAATTGTGAAAGTGGTCCATTTTTTTAAATAAACTAGTGATGGATTTCTCCTTAGGCTGTGGTTTAACGCTTGAAATTCACTGGATCTCGCTCCTACTTTGTCTTTCTCCACATTCATGTGAGTAACATTGGATTTTGACTGTTTTGAGTCACCATGCAAGATCTGATATTTGACTAAAACTGTAAAAAAAAAAAAAATACAGGAGTCTGATAGACACATGGGGGGGTGGGCTGCTTTTGTCTTTCCTTGATGTGAATAGAAGGAAGGTCCGGAGTGTCTTGTATATATATTCTACATTTTCAGTGCTATGGCACTTTCTATGCAGCAATATGGTCCAAAAACAGTTAATGATGTCATCCAGGACTTTGACGTTGTTTATGGATCTAATGCATTTTCCGCTGCCATCCCTCTGCATTAACAGTTGTTATGTATCTTTGCTAGAAAAATTATGGCCCAAGGTTTCTTGGCTTAAAATGCAGATGATAAATTTTCCTTTGATCAGTCAAGCACTTCCTCTGCCACTCTGCTTACCAGTGAATGGAAATGTTTGTTGGTCAGTTTAAAACATTTTGGTCTCATACGGTCATAAGCAAAGACAGATGGCCTCCAGGGGTTGCTAGGACAACATTTTTGTCCTGTGCTGTGTCGAAATCATGCATTTATTCACTATTGACCAAAGCGTGAAAATTCTTAAAATGAGAAAATTGTACCTGGAAATTTTCTGTTTATTTGGTGACATGCACTTCTTACACTTGTGTTGATATACTATTTGCATTGCATGATTAGCATTAGTTTTACCACCATTGCTGTCCACTTACACTGGGTATCTATCTATCTATCTATCTATCTATCTATCTATCTATCTATCTATCTATCTATCTATCTATCTATCTATCTATCTATCTATCTATCTATCTATCTATCTATCTATCTATCTATCTATCTATCTATCTATCTATCTATCTATCTATCTATCTATCTATACACACATAGGGTGAGGGTTAGGGTTAAGTTAGTCTCTGGAGACTAATCTAAGACCTTGAGTTTCACTTTGTCCACTTGCAACAAAGAAATATTATTAAAAGAGAAATGAATTATTTCTTTTCTTCCCCTTGTCTCTGCTTGTTATTGTCAGTTTGTGAAGTGTTTAACATTCTTGTCCTCCTCACCAGCAGAGATATGAACAATGTCCATTTCTAAAGACTTCCTCATTAGCCGCAGAGAGCGTGGGAGTGCTGGTATCTGGAAACAAGCTTTAGCTGACTTTTTTCAGACTACAACAACATCCTCCTCCCTATGCTCCATGCACATGTCCTCTCACTCCATGCATTATAACCCTGATGAGCTGACCACATCCTTGGAACACTTCACAAGATAAATAATTGAACTCTCAATAGCCCTTGATGGACAAAAATTGCTCCTCCAGCTGCCACTTCTTCTTTTGCTTTGTTCTCAAGAGCAACAACAACAAATGGGTTTTTGCAGAATCCCCCACTAAGAAAACACATTTCACAATGATAACACATAAGAGCTGGGGTTGCATTACTCTCCTGCTCAGATGATTTGTGCCATTAGAGGTAGCCTATGTGTTGTACAAATAGTAATAAAGAAGCCTTCAAAAGAGATATGTGATCTTAAAAGAGTGTTTTATGCCGACAGATGACTGATGTCACTATCATCAGTTATCTGTTACCAGCTAACTTGTCTTCTCAGCAATCAAGAGAGGAGGCAGACAAAGGTTTCAGGGGCAGAGATGAGTACTTTGAACAATAGGTGGCAGTGTGCTACCACAGAAGGCAGCTACTGTATCCTCAAGTTGTCTGAATCCAGTCTTGGCAGAGGAAGGCTTGAGGCTGTTCTGTGGATTTAATTAGACAGAAACAGATACTCACATGTTCATTTCTCAGCTGCCTCCCATCCATTTCTTTACAGTCTGTTGGGGAAAAACGCTTTATGGTCCAATTGTAACTTTAACTGTGAGCACAGAAAGAACCACACATTCATAGTGAAAAGCCAAGTGTTAAGACCTTGTTTCACACTTCCTAGAGGCAACCATTACAGCAGGTAGAGCTGTCAGAATCACAGGCCAACTGTTAAAATACACAAAAGAGAGGGCAAAGACTTTTTCCGCGGACAAAGAAAGTATTTTTCAAAAAGTCTCGAGGTATCCTCCTGGCTGAAGACCACACCCATACTCCTCAAACAAAGACATATAGAGACCTTGTATTTGCAAAGACAGGAATACACACAGTTTGTAAAGTTGTAATGATTTCAAGACATTAACTCCTTGTCATTTTTATAGTACTGAACATATCATTATTAAGTTCCATTTTTATTTTACTTTTGTAGCAATATCCCCTTTAAACTGTCTACAGCTGTATAATGTTCACTTTAATCAAAAATTCCATAATGTCTTCAATGAACTGTATTTCATATGGCAGCGTGGTATGTTAACATCATATGTGCTAACATACATGACAAATGCCAGCGGAGGAACAAAGCATGACAAAGAAGATGGGCTATAATTGAATCAGAAGGAAAATGTGCTGGTGTTAGTGGCAGTGGGGGTACAAGGAGCCGCAAGAACAACATTTAGACTATTGGTAGTTGAGAAAGTGGCGTGGCCTACCACTAACCTTCACATCCATATTAAAAGCAAGGTGTCACTGCATGCAAATTAGAAGTAGCTGGGTAAAGCACTGTTAATGAACCCAGCCATTGAACTCCATACAGCAGGCTTGTCGTTAGATAGGTGCACCATAAATAGTCCATTTGGCCGAGAGCCAGAGGGAGAAGCTAAGGCAGAGTTACTAGCAGTAGGATAGGGCCTTTATTGTGTTATGACAGACAGAGGGGACGATCAGACAGGATAGAGATATGGGCTTTCCTTTCCAGATTAATTAAAGAAAGGATCAATTAACAGTGATGAAAACCATGGCAGCATACTGACTAGCTGATAGGCCAATCAAGCCTTGAAATGCAGAGTAGTTGGCATGTTTTATCTCTCCAAACTTAATTGCAATTTTCCAGAGGGAATGACGTGATCAAAATGGAGGGGTGAAATTAGCTCCACGTGAATAAAGTATTTATTTGATGCATTTGTTCTGTGATTTCAGGACTAAGTACGTATTGTATTCATATAGGGGACATTTTTTGTCATGCACTGCACACAGAAGTTTCTCTTTCCACAATTTATTCTCCCCCTGCTCACCTTTATTATGGTAATTGTGAACGCGGTTCCACTCCTCAACATTAGCTTTTGCTGAGTAGCAAAATGCCTTGGCTGAGGACTATTTGCCCCACACTGCCCAATCATGCCAGATGCATGTGGTTATACAATATGGAGCGTTCATGAATTAATTTGCATATTAGGACATGAATTTCATACCCCCTCACTGCTGTGGCTGCTTTACGGCAGATTCGAGGCAATAATGACCTTACAGCAGATGAAAAGAACAAAGATTTGATGGCTCACTTGTTGGGCTAAAATGAATGCAGTGTGTGTGTGTGTGTGTGTGTGTGAAGAAGTAAAGAAGGTAGGAAAACATGCACACAGGAAGGCGATGAGGAAGTTTACTAGAGGAGCAAAAGTAATGTAGCAATGACCTTTAACCCAACAAATATGGGGTTGTATCAAGGGTGTCATCATCCATCCCGACGCCTCCACGTTTGCGCAGTAGGAACATAGCAGTGCTTTACAATGAATCTCAACTGTACTGTTAAAAAGTTGTAAAATAACACAACAAAGTGAGGTCGTATTGGTGGTCTTTAGAATGTTACCATTTGCTTGTTTTTAATAATTTATCCAGTTATTATAACAATATTAGCTAAGATTAAACACACACACATTGCTCATTACCTTGGGAACACAGCCGACCAAAAGCTCATTTCCTGTTGAGGAAGACTGCCTAACCCCGATTGACCCTCAGATATTCCCATTACCATGGGCCAATGTTTAAGGGAAAGCTTATTGAGCTACCTCAGCTGGAACACCCACCACTGATTTATGAGCAGGAGACTACTCCGCTTTTAATGATTATCTGTTTATTTTTTTCCCCCCGCAAATCAAATCAGAAACAAGGAAATATTATTCAAATGTGCCCAAAATAAAAAAATGAAAAGAATCAAAGGAATCACAGCGTTTGTGTCTTCTGCTTGTTGAGGAAAATGAGTGCAAAAATAAATGTGAGTAAAGAGAACATTTTGAAATTCTCCTGGGGAAGGTGATTTTAAAAAAGGTTTTATTTTGATGCTAATTTCTCAGTTGGTTAAATTTTTATCTTGCATTTATGCCTTTTAGAATCTGTTTATGTGCTAGAAATCAGTACAAAAAAAAAAGCTGACAGTGTGCTTGACTCCCTATACAGTCTATGATTAATTAATCTAATCCCTGTCAGTCTTTAAACAACATCTCAGTGGAATAAATTCAGTCCACCTACGTTCTTGTGACACTTTTTATTACAAGAACAAGGTCTAAACTGTAGATGCCATAACCTTTCTTCTTTTTTTTCTCCTGATAGCGTATGACCATTATGCACAACAAGAATCCTGAGATCTATCCATGTCGGTAACGCTGCTAGATGGAGGAGAAGCTTAAGTGAGTCTGTCATGGTAATTATGGTGGATAGTTGAGGACTATCAGGTCCTTAGCTCGCTCACTGCCAGTCTGATCTATCCTGAACATAAAGAGTCTCCTGTGTGCTTGGGGGAAATTGAAAAGATGCACTTATCTACCTAATGGCATAGCTGAGGCAAATCACATGCATTGTCTTGCAAGGAATAACTGTATTTGAGGCATCAGTGTATTAGCATCTGCTCTGTGGCCATGTTCCACTTCTATGTTTGATTATCCAGACTCTATCAGAATGCGAATATTACTGCAACCAGCTGACTGGTTAAGGCACATGCAGTGTCACAGAATTGTCACTCATTTTGAAATTTGCTAACTGACAATCCGGTAAGACTTTGACAAGAATAGCATCTGAAAGCAGCAATCATCGTCTCCCAGCGCCCGTATGAAGCAGCTATACCTGTTTTCTTCCTTTTCCTGCCCGTCTGGTGACAGCTCTCAGAGCAGCATGATGCCCTCTAAACAGAAAACACGGAAAATTAACTTAGTTTTGCCTATAGTAGGAAGGGGATTCAGGGATTTTGCATTCAGATTTTAAACAATCAAAAAAAAAATGTGTACTTCCATGCCCATGCTGCATGTACTTAAAGAGGTTGTTTTTTTTTTTTTAAATTCACAGTGGTGGCTTTGTAGCACATTATCTCAAGTATATAAGTTACCAAAATGAGACAGCGGGACTCTATGAAACCAGAGTAAGCCAGTAAATGTAATGTGTTTGCGCATGGACATCAGTGGTGATGCAGAGCTGTTTTACAGTCATTTATCTGAAAATGGCAACATAATGTAATAACATTTGGGAAGCAACTGTTTTGATTGGGATGGGACAGTCTGCCGAGCTGCAGTTACATGCTGAAAACACAATATTAGCGTCCATCATTTGAGGTAACTAACAGGGTTTCGGTTTCAGGGTTTTTGGGAAATCAAATTAGTCTGCCAGACATCCAATTTGCGTTTTGGTTTAGTCAAATGTAGCTGCTGCATAATATGCGCGAGGCCACAAGACGAGAGGAAAGTGGCTCATTTGCGTTACATAACACAGAAATGTGCAGCTCTTAATGTGAAATAGAAACTTTTATTTCGTTAAGAAAAAAATTACCTATGCTTGATGCACCAAAGACCTCGTAATCAAAAGGTTCACATACAGCGAGCTGCCTTGCAGTGAATAATACATTTCCATTAAAAAAAGGCTCATTAAAATAATTGTTGGTCAATAAACTAGTGAGAGTATAAGTTAGCCTCCCAACATTCGGCAGGTTTGTCAAACGTCTGTGGTGAGCACATACTTCTTCCACAGCTAAATCATATCAGATGGACTATTGACAGCATCCTGTCAATAGCTGAGCCCTTGGAGGGTTAGCTATTTGCACATTGACTGATTGACTGTTTCTTAATAGACACATAATTGGTGACAAAGACCTTCCAATGAAGTGTCATTTGCCAGAGCATTTGTGATAATTCACAGCCTGTCCCATTTTCTGTTGGACACAGTCCCAAAGTAGGGGCTGTGATGAGTAACATGAACCACTAGACAGTGTCACACAGAGAAGGGAAAATTGTAATAAAATATTTGAAGCATGGAGAAATAGCGCAGCAGGAATCACAATGGATACCAGACAAACAAACCAGTTAGCTGGTATGGAATCTATGGATGGAAACATGGAGGATGCAATAAGGAGCATCTGAAACTTTGACCCCATATAACATTATTCATTGGCAGAAATATTACATGGTATTTCCTCTCATTCCAGACTGTGGACAATGTTGATGGATAGTAATTTTCACACGGCACTTTTGTTTACCTTATTTATCTGCTCCCCTGTCTGGCGTAACCATCAGAGCCTTCATCATGGAAAGTGAACATTTACAGATGGCTGTTGTGATTGCAATGTAGTGCAGACATTTAAAGAAGAAGCAAGATTAAAAAAAGAGAAAAAAAAAGGAAAAATGCCCCCATGATCCTGCAGCATTTCATGAAGGCACTGCTTTTCAAACCAGCTGCTTGGAGGATTTTTAACATCTATTAATGCAGAATTACTCCAATTACAAGCCTTCTTTGCGCCAAGGCCCCCTTCCGCTGCCTGTGTTAGATAGTGCACACCTCTGGGAGCCAATCACAGCCTTCACAGCCACTGGCAGCAGATGTAAGCAATTTACTTCTGATTTCTTCATATTCAGTGTGAGACGAGCTCCTGGTGACCCACGACCCTGGAGCCTGCAGGATTCTAACCCTATCAAATTAAAGCTCTCTGCTCACTTATTCCCTAGCGCTCCTCTGGTGCTAAGCAGCCATCTCGCTGCATAGCAACGCCGGTCGGGCGTGCTCGCTCATACGCCCTGCCTCATCAGCTGCTATTAGGGAAAATATACAGTGCTCTAATTGGATGAGATTCAGCTAAGGAAGTGCAGTTAAAGGTCATTTTCCACCGTGTGCCTCCTGCTCTTCAGAATAATTTCTGTGTCCTCCGTCTTTGTGAGCTGTTAAACAATAGGGCCAAAGTTACAATCCTTTCTCTCTTTTCCTGACAGAGTGCTACAGGCCGTGATGAGCAGCAAGTCCTCTGAATCATGTAAACAACATGGCCAGGCACTGACTGATGTGCTCTGTGTCAACTGCACATATCCTCTACTGTCTCCCTTCAAAATGTCCTGGTACCTAAGTCGTAACCCTGTCGTTAGCCAATTTCAGAAATTTGCAAAAGGTTAGGAAAGATTGCTGACTATTCTAATTAGTAATCATTTTGCTGTATTTTTTCCTTCGTGGTGTCAGTTTTAAAGGCTGCATGTGTTGTGTCTAAGAGCTGACGTAAGAATAGTAATGTGATGCTTTGACATGGTGGAGGGAAAGATCAATGTTGTCAAAGAAGATCTGATGCCTATAGAAGATATTCTGTTGAACAGAAGTACAGAAACAATCAACAACAATAAATAATACTTGATCCAACTCTAATATACTCAGATGTTGTGTAAAATTGTATAGAAAACAGTATGTGGAGAACCTACCTGGATCAGAGCTGCTGGTTAGCATTTACAATTTATCAAGCTCCCCTATCAAATACTGTTAATCATATGTTTACTTAGAGTTACTTTCTTTCACATACAAATCTAGAAGAATTTTTGTAGCTGCCATAAACTGCCCAGTAACAATGACCTGTTACTTTGTTTAAATGCACATCATTTGTTTTATGCTACAGTATGTACTATAAATCCCTCATAAGATCCATGATCCTCTTAAGTCACGGGCCACTTCATAAATAAATGATATTCTCCACTGAGGGGCTTGTGGCTCCAGTCTAGTTCAGTTCACCAGCTTGTGATGCAATAATGATGAATGCAGACCTACAGTGCTTTCACTTAGTGCTCTAATTTATAGAGGGAAGAACATGAGGATCACTGTGCCGAAGCAATGTTCAAGCATCAAATTGAACATATTGCTAAAAATAGAAAGAGGTTATGTTAAGTACCGTTTCAACAGCATGTCACACTGCTTTTTTTGTGCACTAACAGTGTGTTAAGTAGATGATGGTAAAATCATAATGTACAGCTGGTTGTTTCTATCACAGCTACAGATGAGAAATATTCTAATATAAGTTGTTTGCTTTTTTTATTCCTGTAATTACTATTTCAAAAGAGAGAACAGAGACTAAACATACAAACATGTTTACATTGTGTGTTGTTTTCTTCCAAGAATTGAACATTTGTAAAAAATCTTCTCACTAATCACTTAGCATAATGTATTTATTTAACTCTACAGACTACTTTCATTTCTTCTAGTAATCTGCAGTGTACAGCAAATCTGTTTTACACAAATAAGAATGTTGATGCATCAAATTACTTCAAAATAGAGAGCGATTAGAATAAATTCTAAACCAAACCCCATATAATATTATGTCTGATTATTGTTTTCACAGATGATAATTCTCTTATAGATTTTTCATATAGTTTTGGCAATAATATAAAATATCTCAATGATGTAATCACAACCTGATGTTGCTATCTTTTAAATTCAATTTTTAAAAATTCTTTTGTGAACAGCAATTATAATTGTAATAGTTTTCTGTTATGGAGACACAACAAAATATACACAATATGTGGATATAAATTCTTTTATGTCCCATTCTCCTGAATAAAAGCATGCAAACCATGTTGTTTTCAGTCCCCAGCACTGTCTGATATCGGCTGTGCTTAAGCCTGGTTAGCTCCTTTGGAGTAAATGCTGCAGTTTTGTGTGGACTCACAGTAGTAGGGGATTTTAGAGGCTCCCTGTCTGCCAATTTTACAGCTGGAAGGGCAAAGGCCTTTTGAGCTCCACTGGAAAACTGAGAGACATTCACCGAATGAGAGGGCTGGGCCCTGAGTCCCACAGCTTCTCCCACCTTTTGTCCTGCCTGAAAGGCCTCACTGCCTGAAACGCATCACTTGACGCCCAGTGTTTGCTGTTGGGAAACCTGATTAAAGGGGGTGAGACGTACACATACACAGCCTAAGCCTATCAATGACTCTCACAACCCCCCAAGATACTGTATTTGTCCTTGCAGCTTGGGTGCTCAGAGTGAATGCTGCCGTCCATTGATCTTTGTCTGATAAAGCCGCTGGCGTGGTGTGCATGGTGCCTTATGGGTTTCATTCCACTCAGGCGAGTCCATTTCAGTGAGCTGTGGTTGAGCTAATGTGGGACACGCTGCGCCAGTCACGGCCTTTGGGATTTGGCCTAAGTGCTGTGCGTTGTGATGCTTTGCTCTGAAATTCTCAAGCACAAGCAGCCTTGAAAGTATTTTACACTTCTTTAACAGTCCAATCGAGTTTCCCTCAAGCATCGAGGTGAGCGATAACATGCTGAAATCAATGTAACATTGATTAGAAGATGTAGTATTTTTAGCAACTATTTCATTACTTTTTACATAATTTGCCTCACAATAAATAACATTGTTAGACATTGCACCATATCATGAAGGATGAAAGAATGTGCTCTGTCCATGGTGTACTTGTGTCTTTTTAAAAGAAAGCTGTCTGATTGCTGAGCAAACACTCCTGTCGAAGACATCTGACAGATGCTCTTTGAGTTCTATTGGCTTAGATCCTGGTGGCTGTCACCTTTCACATCTCAATAGGCCCAGAGGTGACCTCTCTGTTGCCTTGGAGCTCCATACGTTATTGGCCCTAACACAATCAAATGCACGTTCAGCATTTGGGGGTCGAAGCGGTGGCAGCCACTAAGGTGCCCTCGTGCACAGAGAGGGCCAACTCATATGACCTCTAGCACCTGAACCGTGACCCTCATTTACAAGCAGGTCACCTCAGCAACAACTGCATTTACACAGGGTCAGCTAAGATCTCCGTACACCAAACAGCTCTAAAAAGCAGAGAGATCTTAATCATATAGTGTGACTGGACATCTGTAGCATAAGAGACGAGGGTCACAGCTGGGCCTGCAAGTGGAGAGACATCAGCATCTCACTCTTAGAAGAAAACACAAAAATCGCACATCCTACATGCACACACAGGCCTTTTGTCAATAATATCACAGTTGCTGAAGTGAATATTTTTTTAAACTTTATCTTTTGGGTCAAAGGCGTTACTATAGATCGTCCCTTTTATATTATAACCATTTGAGGAAAAAACAGAGTGAAGGGGGAAGTTTGGGGTCACAAAGACAATTTCATGTTTTCCATGAAAACTCACACTTTTATTCATGTGCTAACATAATACCACAAGGGTTTTCTAATCATCAGTTAGCCATTCAGCATGATTGGTTAACACAATGTATTATTAGAACACAGGAGTGATGGTTGCTGGAAATGTTCCTCTGTACCTCTATGTAGATATTCCATTAAAAATCAGTCGTTTCCAGCTAGAATAGTCATTTACCACATTAACAATGTCTAGACTCTATTTCTGATGAATTTAATGTTATCGTCACTGAAACCCTAAACTTTTGTAAGATATCACAACAATAAAAGTGAAGCCAGGTTTACAGCTCCTCACATTACACAGTTTCTCAAACACAGACTAAAGTTTGAAGAAAATAAATGCAAATTCTGCAATTAAATCCCATTTTAATCACAGTGTCGATCTGAAAACCTGACACTAATGTCACTAAGATTATGACGCTGACCAGCACAGTGAGTATACATGTTGCAAAACAGTATGTAAATGTATTTTGTCAGTAACATGAGCAAACCATATGCAGCCATGAACCAAAAAAACCTCTTTTCTTCTGCATACAGCAAAGTCTGAAATATGATGGCACAGAGACGTTCATTGTTTCTCGCTGGCCAGTCTTGGCATACAGCTGTGCTGAAACAGTACCCTTATTGCTGAGACATCTCAATAAACGTAAAAAAGGGGTCCTTCTGCTCTGACCTTCTGGCAGCTCTAAATGGCATAAATAGGAATGACATAATGCACCGTTTTATGGTTAATCAAATTCCCACAGAAGAGAGAATCAGGAGAGCGGCTTTCGAGCTGATAGATGTAGTCAGATGTTGTTCGTCCACCTCACACTGAGTCATTAGCGAAGCATTTTTATATTTAAGTTACATTTTATAAAACTCTCCAGCAAGGATTATTAACACCAGACTGATGTATTAAAGTCATACGTTGCGCTCCCAAAAATGAGAATTTATTTCTGCTTTGGTAAACTCAGAATGAATAGAGAAGGAATTTCATTCGATTCATATTCTGCTTAATACTCCACACACAGAAAGATTCACCTGTCATCTGCTACTCTCTCATAACACATTTATAGAGAGACAGACAAAAGGGAGGGAAAGAAAAGAGGAGGATATGGAGGGAGAGAGATAGGAAATAAATTGAGAGAGAGAGGGAGAGAAAGGGAGAGGGAGGTCATAGCGACCGTGTGATGGTCGCTGACACAGAAGTTCAGCCTGCGGTCAAGGGAAGCAGTTGAAGATGAAGCAGACACACAGGCAAGGCTCTGTGTGCAGGTGCCCCCTCGCTGCCCCGCTCGCTTTCATCCCCCATCCACTCCCACATTGCCCCGCCAGCCCCGCCTGCTATCCACCAATCAGGGCGCAGGGGGGCGGCGGCACAGTGGGGACACATCAAAGCGTTCTCTCGGTGAGAGGCTCAGGGCTGATGCTGGCACAACACAGAGGAGCACAGAAGAAAGCAGGGACGGCCAGTTAGAAAAAAGGAGTCCAAATGGAATGGAAAAAAGGAGTCCAACCAGAACAAAACATTTCATTCTCTTCACAAACCAGCATTATGCCAGCCGTGCATCCAAAAACCCAGACACATTTTTCTCACTGCCTTGAGCCAATGGCCCCCTTGAGTATGTGAACAAGGGGGATAATTTAATTAAGAAAATCCAATCTTCCAGTTTGAGGGAACAAAGTTAGATTTGAATGAGAGCAATATGTTCCCTCCTTTCTTTTTTCAAATTAAAATTTCATAGCTGAAATCAAAGCGTTGCTGAGGTGCCCCCATCTCTATTGAGTGTATGCTTTCAGAAGAGATGCGGTTATGAGAAAAACTGGTAGTTTTTCTGTGTCCTCGAATCTAATTAAAAATATTTACAACATTTTGCTTCTCGGAAGAAAAGAATGCAATGGTCTGTAGGTGAATAAAATACCCAAAATGCATTCTCCATACTGGAAAAGACAGAATGCAAGGTGACGCCTTCTATCTTCCAACTAAAGAATGGATAAACACTAAATATGAATGAAATTAATAGACATGTCCAATCTTCGATCTTGTCATTAAACTGCAAATTTTCCTGGATGCTCAAACTCATACCACGAGATAATAATGTCTTCTCTCTGATGTATGACCCTTCATGTTCGCTCAAAACTTATAATGACTTTCTTTGTGAAAGCCCTCAGAGTGAGGAGAGCTTTCTAAATGAGAAGCACCCCTGCAATAATGCTGAGCAGCCCGCACAGAACTACGAGCCTCATAATACGAGTGTGTCAAGTCCCCAAGTGAGTATGATGCACAATCCAGCAAGTTTTTGCATATGTTAAGAAGGATAATAGGCTCCTATGGGAGAAGAGGCTAAGGCCCAAAAGTGAGCATGACTATAAAAGTGCTGTGAAGGGGATTCATGCTACATGGTAAAGTGTAGACGGAGCCACGATGAACAAACACCACTTTGAATTACGAACTACACTGAGGATATGAAGCAGCGCTTGTATATACAATGAGAAACAGCTTAAAGATTCGGCATCACCTTCCCTAAGGCACTGTCAATAATTTGAACAAAATGACGCTCGAAATACAAAGAAAAGGGAAAAGGAGAAGAAAGCGCCGCAATACCCTCGCTTAAAAGAAGATCTTTTGATTTACTAAATGCTCTCTTTACTCATCTTTTCCCCAATGGAAGCCAAACATGAAACACAACATTAAGATCAATACTTAACAAAAACAACAACAACAAAACAACACCCTTGTGACTTTGTTGGATCAAGCTGCAAGGAAGCGCTACTGCTGTTACTATCCCCCCATCGCTTGTGTTCTTAGGCCTGTCAATAAGACGAGCACTGCCTGAAAATCCAAATTGTTTGAATTCAACCTTTCTCCGGTGAACTAGACGGAGAAGAATAAATACATTAAAAAATTGGGTCACTGGATGTGTTACAGCACCTTGATGACTGGAGGCGCAGGATGAAGACAATGCTTTCATTATCTCTTGCCCTGGGAAGAAACTATAATGCTCTATTGACTGATGGCAACCCCTTGTTGATCATTACAGCAGAGAGGACATACAGGTGTGGAAACATGAAGTCTTATTGACGGAAATATCAAAGCCTCAGACAGGCACTGTTGACCCCTTCATGATGTCAGCGCTCAACTCTTGCTGCTGGGCACTGCTTAAGTCATAATATAGACATGGCATCTCAACATAATGAAAACTTATTGATGCCCTGTGCTGCTGTAATGATGAAACTGACTGAGTGCACCGAGAGCTATTATTTGTATTATTCAGGTCGTTTGGCATGAGTCAGTGTCCCAGAATAAAAGAAAAGGTTTTATCTGACGGGTGTCAATCACTTTAAAGCACATTGTACACAGTTTGAAGACAGCAGTGGCGTACAAGTCTGAACAATGAAAAATGTGGCAGTTGTGACAAATCTCAGGATTTATCACTGAACAATAAAACAGAGCTGCTCAGCAGGAAATGGGACACACTGAACACATGTTCCATGGTGTGTGCAATCTCATGTAAAGACCCAGCTGACATTCTGGCAGCATCCTCCTTTCTGTTTTCACTTGCCGTTCTCTGCTCCTGTGCCAGCTTATCCTGTGTGTGGTCTTTGCTGTGACTTGGCACTGTACCTCCACAGCTCAGATTACCACATTCACATTCATTTCACTGAACGCCATAGTTTTTTGGGTGGAGAGAGGGCAAACACGGCAACATGGACAACACGGGCAAGGTCAGATCAGAAAGTGCAGATTTTAGTAAAGTGAGAGATATCACTGCGCTGCGGCCATGTGGCTCGCCGGCATGTATTTGGGATGACCTTCCCTTTGTTTGTGAGCAAACAGCTCTGCCCCTGGTCTGGGCTGGGTCTGTGCCCACGGCCAACCTCATCACACACTCAGCGTCTACCTATCCATCTTCCCTCATTGTGCACAGAGGTGACAGCTGGCATTCAGCTGTTTGTAAAAGGCCTTTAAAAAACATGCAGGGCCTCCATACTCGGCTACATTAAAGTAATTAGCTGCCAAGCTAGTAGAAAGCACCCCCCACCAAGTGCCAGCAAGACTGCGGATTGAAGTCGGCATCCTGTTTGACACATCTGGGCAAGGGAGAGTAATGAAAACAGCTGCTTCTGCCCATATGGCATCCAAAGGCTGGCAGCGTGGCGGTGTGCTATGCCAACCTTAGGCAAATTATCCATCATTAATCCCGAGATCTGACCAGCATACGAGTTGCTGCTAATCAAAACATCTGGGGATGGTGGCAGAAGAAGGGGGGAGGTCTCACTTGAAAGGGATGTATTTTGTGTGTGGAGTTAACGTAAGGAGACTGTTCAGTATCTATCTATCTATCTATCTATCTATCTATCTATCTATCTATCTATCTATCTATCTATCTATCTATCTATCTATCTATCTATCTATCTATCTATCTATCTATCTATCTATCTATCTACCTATCTATTTATCTATCTATCTGTTGTGCAAAGTGAGACCATGAATGTTTGGAATTTAACTTATATGTTGTCTTTTAATGAAATCCCTGCACTACAAACATTCGCCCAGAAAAAAATTGATTCGCAGCTATTCTTTGATTAGCTGCAAATTGCCCTCACATTTGTTTCTGCATTTGTCTATTGGTTGTCCTTTCCATTCATAGGCTGCCCTGTTCAAAACCAGGCTTCAAATTCCCTCAGAAAGTCAGTGACATTAAAATGTCCTTTGATGTGCCTTCCCCAAGCAGGGAGCACTAACAGTAATAGTGATTCTGTCACTTAATGCTTTTCCGGGGATCAATAGCTCTTAAATGCTAAAGTGGGACAATTAAAAATAAATAGGAGGTTGCTCTAGTCTAAATCAGATTATACATTGCTGCCCCTAGCAGGTCCTCAAAAGCACAGTATGCCTCCTCAGCGAGTCATCTGCACAGCACCCTGGTTTGTGACTGATGCATATGTAAGTGAGGATGAATTAGAAAGACACAGCTCATTTTTTTCCTTTTCCTATCAGAGGCTCTTTCAGTCGGTTAATGCAACATTTTGAGAGGAAAAACACTCATTTTCTATTATTATGTTATTTAAAAAAGCTGACACCGTAAAGTAAATATAACCAGTATCTAACAAAGATCACTATGATGCAATTAAAATCAGAGAAAACACCCAAATGGCAAAATAATGACGTGGCTGAGCTTTATATTGGCTTTCGAGGATCCATCAGCCTGAGCCATGGCTGCGAGGTCGCAGGTTGGCTCCAGCTCCCCTGTGGCTGCTGCTGTAATGTCAGCTCTGGCAGTAATACAGCTGTAACTGGAGGCAGAGCGTGATGGGAACCCGCTCTTGACAGACATGACCAAACCCAACACAATTAGCTAGCGACAGCAGGTGCTGCCTAACTCTGTTGCGTTAACATGTCTCAGGTTTCCTTGTAATGGCCACAAAGTGATCCTAACTTTCAATTAACACATCCCCTGCCTCCACCGCCACGGCCAGCCAGTCATTTCCACATCCCCGCCATTAGCTGCGTGGGAAGCAGTGCTTTGGCACAGGCGAGCTCTGTGCATGCTGACTGTGAACACTTTTCACAAACAAAGACGCTCGTGCGCTCCCCCCGTACACACACACACACACACACACATTTATACACAAACACCACTCCATTCTTCAAAGTTTTAAACAAACACCATTCTTCAGAGTTTTACACCACAGATTTGTAGCAAGAGCTACTAAGGCTTAAAGAGGCTGAATATCAGTCTCTGTCCAAAACAAAAGGGAAGTACTGATGTTTCCACTCCAGACTAAATCAGGATAAATGGCTGCACCCTCCAGGAGAAGACAAGGAGGAGGCAGCGCTGCAGAGTGCACAAACACACAGAGTGCAGACACCTTCTCATGCACAGGAAGAGCTTGATCTTCATTCAGTAGTGCACCATCCATCACGTCATGTGACTCCACGACAAAGGCCTTAAAAACCGCACAGCTGTCTCAGTAGCGTCCCCGTGACACAGTGCCAGGGGAATTACATGGCACAAATGATTGCTCAGGTAAGGAGCGCGGTGCTGTCGAACAACAGCCCTGTCTTTAACTTGCTCTCTGCTCTCCATCAGCGCAGAATGAAGAAGCGTTCAGCTCTGTCATTTGAGTCTATTGACCTTTAGTGATTCACTGGCAGGCTGTACCTGAAACAACAGACAGGAGGTGAAGGGTTTGAGCGTAACCTACACACCGACGCACACACACATGGCCTGATGAGCGACACAACTCTATAAAGTGTCATTTACCTCGTCAGTGAGAAGATACACGATCCATATGGATGGACAAGCATTCTCTGTAGGTCACACTTGCTCTGTCTGCAGACGGAATGGCAAATGATGGTTTGGGACACAAGTTCACTTTGTGTGATGGGAATCTTTTGTCTGTCATCCTCCTTGGTGACATCTTTACACAGAACATGGCCTGTGTTTGAATTAAATAGATTAAAAGAAGAAATTATGTATATGAAACATTAGAATGACATTTCCTTTGGTCGGTTGGTGTTAACTTTGTATTAAATCATGTACAGAGGAGATATGTATAAAATAATAATTACAAAAATCATTTTATCTTACACATTTGCCACACACAACAGTGGATTTATGGTGATTATCGCAGTGAGGATATTTTGGTCTCAGAGGCACAGTACCCAGTAGCACTTCAGTCATAGTGGCTCTATCACAGTTTTGACCTTGTTTGAGGGGCAATGAGAGTCGTCAGGAGCTCCCTTAACTTCCCAGGGACTCAGTAAAAATGACAGGTCCCTGCAGAGTCTGAATAAACATGCGCTTTAGTGAAAGTTGTGTGTAATTTGCACTTTGCCATCTTAACTGTAGTTATTACAATTTTAAATGGATACATCTGTCTATGTGAAGTCTTTCATTACCTCCACTCATTACCAGCACATCACAGTGCTCCCCAAGGACACGCCTTTTACGTGCTCATTCGCTGAAATTCACTTTAATGTTCGGAATTTGACGCTTGACTCAAAACAAATTTGTCTGAAGCAATTAAAAAGTATCACCTCACAAACAGCCCCTCCTAAATGGTATGTTTTACATTAGCTTTTCTCTGACTATCTGGAAAACATGTACAGCACTACATGTTTGACCTCACTTTAAACTGCATATCTGACATGAATAGATTAAAAAGCCTACTTTTGATTTCATATAGAAAACACATGATGCTCAGAGGCATGTTTTGATAAGTATACATCCATTATTTATGCATTGCTTCATCATTTTCACTTGTTATGGTGTTCAATTAGAGAATGGAGTAAACATATAGCACTTTACAGCACAACACTACTTGCTACAGTTTTTGAAAAGAAAAAAAAGGCTCTTGAAAAATCTGTTATAGAGCACTGTTATTCAGTGTATTGTACAAATGTGAGTATGGACAAGGACTTAAAAGCTTGATTTATGCTTCTATATTTAAGGCTTACACAGTATCTATGAGACAGCTGCATAGGCTCAGAGATTACACTGACTTTTGTTTTCACTTCCAAATAAGTGGGTTGAAAAGAATTGTTGTTCAGAATGTCTGGGTAACCTCAAATAACCTGTTTGAATAAAAATATTAGCTGAGACCTAACATATTTTCAGTGTGCCTATATTTTCTTCTCTTCTCTGTATTAGTTTAACGGTCTAACTCAATGTGCACAGCAAGTATTGTCTCAAAGCCATACAGTTTCACCAAACTCATCAGAAGACTTGGAAACACAGACCTGTGAGAATACTGTCTATAAATGCAAATGGGTCACATTTAATAGGTTACATTCACAGACACTGAGTAGGTGCAGATCTTTTGTGGAACTATCCATACTTTTCGTAATCACAGCTGAAACTCTTCTAAAGCGAGCGCCATACCGCACCATGACATCAGGCGTCTCAACGTGGGTCTGCAGCGTGCCTCGGATCCACTGCCATGCTCAATAAAATCCAGGTCAACATAACACCAGTTGAAACGAAAAGTAGTGAGAAAGGTCTGGACTTGTGCGAGTGGACAGAAACATGAGCCTCTTAGGAGTGTAAGTGTTTTAGAAGTCATGAAAAAATGCAGCTGTTGCTGATGAAATCAGTTGGTTCCAGACCTCATTTAAAGGTCAGAGTTGACTGAAATGACAATTCACACAGTATAGGCTTGTGATTCAACATATGCCTGCACTTACTATAATTACATTTTGAAGGTGGTTTTTAGTTCATATTTACTTTTGAGAGAGTCACTTCCAAAGCACCAAATGGCTGTGTTTAAAGCTATGAGAGCATGTTGGCAATCATTTGGGTCACAGGGTGGAGGTTCAGTTGCAAGCAATTTAGTCTTTGTATCTTCATCCCCACCTTACCCTCGATTTTTTGGGTGAATTACCGGCTTCCTTTAGAAAATACTTTCCCTGTTTGTTTAATATTGTTTGTACAGCTGTAACACTCAGCTGCACATACCTGCTGGTAAACTGGTTTCCCATCTCCTTTAATCCAGTGCCTCATGGAAGTCATTGGCTGTGACACAACTTTGATCCGAAAAGTGGGACTGAATTATGCATCGTTCAAAGGGTGCAGTGTGGGGTTGATTGTGTGGGGGGTTGTGTGCTGAGAAATGCACACGGTAGCTATGATAAATGCAATTGTTGTGACACTAACATTAAATTCATAGTTTGGCATGCAGTTTGGTGAAAATATACAGTCCCTTCAGGCCATCTGCTTTAATGATAATTTACAATCTAATTAAATCAATGCTGTTTTATACACAAATTCAATAAAAACAGATTTTGGTGTTTAAATTAGATTTGATAATAGGCAAAATGCAACCAAGTTTGCCTCTTCAAAAAAAATAGTCACATTATTTTTCTAAGTGCTCAACAGCAAAGGTAATTAGTTGCTTTATTTACTGCTTTTTTTTTGGTTACTTACAACAGCTTCACCAAAACTGCAAACATTTAAAATACACCAACCTAACATACCACCTATTGTGACTAACATGTAGTATACTGGCCACAGAGAGACAAAACTGATATTAACTCTCCATCAAATTCCACATAAGACAGAAAGCAACATAATTTCATTTAGAAATTGTAAAAAAAAATAATGCAGATGATAATCCTAGCATTTCCCTACATAGGTGCATTATCCATAATGTTAATCATGTTGTTGTAAAATACAGTAAAGCAATATATTTCTGCCGACAGTAAACAATATTACGGCAGTAAGTCAGATCTTTCTTTTTACCTACAGCCAAAGTTCCATATTTGCTCTCATTTCTCTGCCATTCTTTTGTCTTTTTTGGACTATGTTTGTGTTAGAAAAACATATCTATGCAGAATGGGTTTGTGGGTATTATGACATATCCACCAATAACCCCATGCTGTCAGGCAATTGCACCTCATTGGAAAAAGCCTGATGAAATAAATGTTGGCTGCTGACTCCTCCAATTTCACGGCACTCCTCATTGTCACCCCGAGTGCCTTTCCCCAGATTGAGATATTTGCAAACTGTCATCTCCCATAAATAGCTGTCTGGTCTGATGCTGCCTGTGCCCCTCTAGCTCTGATTCAGAGGAGCTTTGGTGCAACATATCCTCATCCTCTTCAGTTTGTCTATTAAAAGTCAGTTGCTTAAAAAAAAAAAAAAAAAAAGGAGAGTGACAGTGGCTGATGAGTGATGGAGCAAACACCCTTTTAAACAACACGTGTGTACTCACATAGCTATGCTCAAACCCTTCCTCACTTCATACCCAGGGCTGTCACTCACTTCCCATGACTCCTTATCTGACATGCTGCAATCTTTGAACTCCATTAGTGGAAGCAAATCCCTCTCCCTGTCTTTGGGATGAAATGGGCTTTGGCATAGTTCCATGCTGAGATTAAAAGTTGTCATGTCTTGTGTGGCCACAGAGGTAGAGAAAGGCTTCATGGCTTAGGATGATATCTGGCAGCTTATTAGTTCATGCACATTTTCATCTATATCAGATGGAAAATAGATAAGAATTAACTAATTTAGTTTTTGCCCCCACATTGTAAAACCATATGAAGTTAAATATAGCTTAAATTGAGTGAACCCTGGAAAGAAAAACTTTCCTGTTCCAAATTTTCCAGTGTCTTATTACATCAACAGTTTCTTGTGTGCAGGGTAATATTCTGATAATGCCAATACTGTGATTTGATTAACCTATGAAAGAACACCGTGTGTGCAAGTTTAAAAGCATGACTTGTAATCATATGCCTGAATACAATGTAATATCGTACTGTTTACCTTCTGACAGCAACACTACAGTTTATTGGCAAGTGTTCTGGAAACATAATAATCCACATGGAAAAACTGAGGAGTCGTGGCAAGGTAAATACACACCCGATAGCAAATGGACTCAATTTGCCAAAGGAATCCATAGGTACAAATAGTGTGAGTCTAATTCAACATTACAAAAGGCCGTGAGTGTGAACCTTAGAACACATTTATTTGGACATTTGGGCACTTTTTGAGGGCCTCATTAGCTATGGCACTGTTGAAACTGAGCAGAAATACAGTGCTGTATCAAATATGGCACAAGAAGTTGAAAACAAGCTTAATGAGAGGTTTAACAAAGCACCATAGTGAAAAAAAGAACTGTAAAAAGCTGCTTTTGCAACCATTAAAACTGACTGTTCTTTCCTGCTTTTCCAGCCAATATCACACTGTTGTAACAGGAAATGCAGACAGGCTGTTAGGCAGCAACACAGGCCTTTATGAGCTTAGTTATTACCACTGCTGGCCCACTTTTAATAGCCATATGATCCACCCAGCACACAATGGGCTGCGCCCGATAATATCATAACCAAGTATTTACCATGGAGCCGTTTAAGATTTCCTAGATAAAACTGAAACACTAGAGCTGCAAATTTGTTAATATCATTAAAAGATGTTACCAGTAACTGAAGCTGAGAGAATATGATCCCTCAAGGCCTCAGTCTGTGGAAATAATTTATAATGTAACAGCTATAAAACATGTACAAGTTATCAGGTTCAAGACCTGTCCCAGTATCGGAAGGCTCCTGTTACACATGGCACTGCCTTTAATACAAGTGGTAAAACAATTAAGGGAAATGGATTTTCCACTGTCTGCATGTCAGAAATAAACCTCCCAAGTCTTTCATAAAAGCTCCAATCAAAGTAAGTACATTTAGAGCAAGTCATAAAAAGTTATTTCACTTTTGGGCACAGGCATTTCCTATATCTTGGTTGTAATCCTAACATCATCCAAACTGACCACGTACAGCAGCTTTCTTGAAAACACTGTGAACATGCGTTGATAATAACTAGTGAAAAGCATCACTTTTATCCTACAGTAGTGCAACATAGTTTTTGTGACAATACTAATGACTTTATGTGCCATAAATACAATGCATATCAACGTGTCACCTTCTATACAGTGTACATTCACTTTGTCAGAGCTCTCAGTCGTGTGCAAAAAATTAGCTGCAGCAAATTGGGGCATAATAGCCTGGCAAAAGAAAGAAGAAATAGATGGTCATTGAGGCTGCCATAGTATTTAGTATCTCCTTTATTATATTCACAGTGGTAATGTGATATGTCACACTGTTGCTAACACACTTCTGTACGCTGTCATCTGGCTGTAATGCTTATCAGGCCTGTGTTGATGATTTGCCCTCTTGTCAGGGCCAATTATGCTTGGATATGTCATGGTGGCAGCCTGTGCGATTGCTATTACTGGTGCAGAAGGATGACGTGAGGCAGTTGCGAGCTGCCTGGCCTCTCTACCCCACCCCAGGTTAGCAGGTGCTGCACTCAATTTTCCCTACTGTAGGTCAGTGTAGGGCAAGAACCCATTTTCAGGTTGAAGTTAGCACAGATTGTTGAATGAGTGAAAAATGTGCCTATTCGTTATGCGATTGGTTGAATTATTGAACACTGTAATCATCGGTGTGTGTTGTTGGCTGTCATGAACTTGCCTCCAAAGTAAAAATATGAAAAAAAATAGAGACATATGATAAAGAATAGTCAGAATGGGTGATTTCAAACATAGGATCCCTGTCCATTGAACTGCTGTTGAGCTTTATATAAATATAACTGTATACATGGATATTCTTTATGGAAAACCCCATCATTTTTGTGACCTTGAAAAGCTACCATGCCATATATTGCACCATTTTTCTCTTTTATTTCATGGCTGATAAAATTATGCAAAATCTGCCTTTGACTTTGATTAGTCACTTGACAATATCCAGATACATCCAGTGTAATGCATGCATTTCAAAAACGCCTTTCACCGTATGAAAATGCTATAGCAAAATGATATTGCCAGCTATAATAATTCTTGCCATCAGGGCAAGGATATAGGACAGAAGCTGTCAATTCCACGTTAGAACTTCGAAGTTGTTGAATTGCCTTTAGACCATGATAGTCAATTTCTGGACTAGGACTTTGTAGTGTTTCCCTTTAAGCTTTGTTTGGTTCAGAAACAAGACAGTTTCCCAAAATAAAACTCCTCTCAGTGACCTTCCCTTTCCACTGAGTAGTGCAAATCCCCATTCTCTCTGCCAACAAGGACTCATTACTCCCTGTTTTAAAGAGAGCTTTCTGGTCCAGGAGGCCTCATTACAGCTGAAAAAGACACCCATGGGACATGCAAGGAAAACAGTGAAGACCCCCCCTTGAGTAATAAGCCTGCAAACTTCTACACAAGACTCAGTGAAGAACTTACAAACTGTAAAGCGAGCAGCCCCCCACTGTTCCATAGGAAAGGTGTCTTTGAGGTGTGCAGATTGTATGGCTCAGTAGTCAGAAGTTCCAAATGCTCGCAAACTGATTAGCGCTGCACAACGGTTCAAGACAGCAAAGCAGATACTCTGACACAACTGATGCCTTCACTGTCAAACATTGCAAAGAAGAATGTACTTTGAAGCTTTTCTTTTGGCCAAATGTCACTTCTAATACGCTGTTTCCAGCCTATCAAATAGTCAGAATAAATTAAGAATCTACTCATTAAATTAGCTTCATTAGTAAAACAGTCTCCCCGGTGAAAACAAAGACAGATGCCTTTGATAATAAATAACTAGGAAATAAGCACCACCTCTGTATCTGAAACTACAACAATTGTTGCAAGAAGAAATTTTAGAAGGAGTTATTTTTAGTCGGTGTCTATTGAGTGACCTTGTGGGCAGGACTGAAAACACAGCTGCTCCTTTCTTTGGACAAAAATGTTATCTGAACTAATAAACTTTGGGCAGCAGTTTACTTTAAGAGAAACATTAAGGGACCAGAAAACTCACAATTGAATTTTCCCACAAAGTCTTGCAGACGTTTTTGTTTCAATATTGCTGCAAGCTGTGATTCCCACGTGAAAGGCATCGGCGAGCTGCCTCCTCCTGTCACTCACTGCTAAGGAGAGAAAGCCTGGTACGTCTATGTCACGACCCCATGCTCCAGGCAAGTGTATCCGCCTACAAGCAACTCCACAGTGTCAGTTACACAATCTGGACTTAATCACCACACTCAGTCCAACACTTCTACTTTGGGCCACTCAGCAGAAGTTAACAATTCCTTAAATGTTTCTTGCAAATAACTTGAGCTTTTCACTCCAAAGAGGGAAAAGAGACGCATTTGTGACTTACACCTGGCTCATTATGCTTTAGCATGTACAAGAAAAACAAGTTTTATGATTTTTTTTCTTTTAAACTGACAAACTGTTTAAAGCTGTTAGTCAGTCTGTCTGCATTTCCGGATGTGATCAGTTTTGGATGACTTCAGTGTCTGCAGAGGTCAGCATTCCCAACAGTTAACACAGTGGCAGATGGCATCTCCATAAGATTTAGTAACACATGTCAGTGGAGACTCCCTTAAGGGAGTTACCCAGCCCATTTATAGCATCAACTTCAATCTCATCTGTAACAACAGAGAGGTGACTACAGCTTGCGCTTCTCATGCAAATGCTACATTTCTTTTTTCTCCCCCTTTAACTTTAATGCAATGTTATTTCTAGACTTTTCCTCTTTCACACTTTTCATTTAGCGTTTGTCGTGTTATGTTTTCTACCCTACCATATGTATGGAAGTATGCATTGCCCATTATATTATGTCACCATGGCATCATACTCTGTTGTATATTCCACAGATAAGTCCTTGTTCTATTTTCCAGCTATTCCAGTGCTGGTTTTTGTCCTTTTGTCCTGCCCAGTCAGTTCATCCAGGTAGCAGGAGATAAAGTAAAGACTAAGGTAACATACTGATGCACAGTGAGTATGTGTGATGTGTAGCCCACCAGCAAAAAAGCACATTTCTTTACATGCTCCAATGGCATGTCCTTGAAACTGCTGACAATGAGTATATATAACAGTTTAATAAAAATTACTACTTGCTGTCAAACTACAACAAATTGCAACAAAAAGCATAGCTAAAACATTTTATACATGGGTAAAATATTCAAATTTAACCAATTCATGTGCATTTTATTCACAAATAAACAGATAATACTAATAGAACACTACACATTTCACACTTTGTAATATCAAAGCACAAATGTGGTTGTTATGGTGCTTAAAAATAGGTTTTATTGATGACATTGAGGTGCATTGACTGGAGGCAAGTGACTCTGCACATGAGCCAAATCCCCACACTTCAACAGGTAGCGCTGTGTCATACGGGACTGTTTATTGACGGGCCTTTAAGTGTTCAAGTCGTTTTAATTGATCCGCCCTGCAGCTCGCAGGCTGTAAGTCAGAGGGTGCAGGGAGCTGTAGGGCAGGGGAACTTAAGAGCCATTAGGCACAAGTGAGTGCACAATCGTTGATGTGAACAGATTATTGTGGCTGGTCAAGCCTTAAAGAACACTGATCGCAGTGATTATCTTTTCACCGGGAGCACTCAGAGTGCACTGACACTGGCAAAACATTTAAGAAATGTCCAGGACGGAGTGCAGCTGGAGAGCTTTCCTCTCACCAGCATGGATCAATGTGCCATGGTCTACCAGGGTAAGTGGCTTGCCGTTGACAGAAGGTCATCCTCATTTTCCTAAACATATTAACCCGTGAGCTGTGAAGCCTACAGTAGGCCAGCTTAATTACAATACACGTGTCTGGTCAGAGTAACAAAAATGCTCTACTGTTATTTCTGCTACCAGGCAAACTTGAAATGTTAAAACAATCAATCCTGTTGCAGACAGTTCACCAGTTTAGTCCCTGCAGAATATATAAAGTGCATTTCCTCATCACCTCTCTGATATGTACTGTCTTTTATTAATATTAAGATGTTGAATTCGTATTTACGAATTGACTGCAAAGCACGAGATAAAACCGTTAACTAAAAAGCAAAAATAACTGAGCTGTTCATCTCCAAAGTAAGATCATGTATCACTCCAGTCAAAGGCACGTTATTGTAAGATGAATCTAAACGCTATATGTTGATGCATGTAACACAATGCTTTTACTGTGCCTATTATTTCTTAAGTCCAAATTCTCTGATGGACTCCACTGTGAGTTATTTCTGTAATAAAAACCAGCTTTTTGTTTGCTGTGCTGTCAGACTTTTTGTTTATCAATACACATAGAAAATTCTGTTTGAGTGACAGAACATTGCAAAATGCCAAAGTTGGAGAGAGCTTTCAAGTGGAGGGAAATTGAGTATGCAAGACTGACACTGACTGATTTAGCAAATGTCAAGCAGTTATCTTGAGCAACAAGAGCCACAATCATAATCGGAGAGGCTCACTTTCAAGTAGCTGTTGAAAGAGGAGATATTTAAAAAAAAAAAAAAAAAAAAAGATGTTTCATCTACTTTCCTGTTCTGCTCGAGTCCATAATTCTGAAGATTTCTGCACTTCTGTTTTCATAATGATAGATATAACCTTGATATTCCGGATTCCTTGAATCACATGACTGAGAAAAATATCTGTACAAACTTTGGATGCCACCTAGAAAAATGTGCACAACAACATTCTTAGTGTATTTGAGCTGTCACTGAGTTGTCAGAGTACAGTGATGCTGACAATTGATTCATGTGCAAATGTCTCCGCTCCCCGGATGGCAGTCAGAGTATATAAAACTCACTTTTCCCTGTGTGAGAATGACAGGATGCAGTGAGTCAAGACAACAAAGCTGTCACAAACAGCTGTCTGCACTGACAATTATCAGATTTATTTATTGACAATGATCGGGCAGAACCACTTCATAAAAAGCATCGTCTGAAGACAGGGACATCCTCTCCTGTTAGACAGGATGGACAACTATGATAATACACCACACACTTACACTGATAGGATGTTGTCAATCACCCCCGCTTTGAAAGGCTATAGACTGATAGCTGAAAAATTCTTTGAGGCACTCGTTCATTACCTTTCACCATCCTCTAAGAGGGAAGAGCTCCCAGTCAAGTCAATGTGAAGTACCAGATATTGAACTGGGTCACAGAAAAATAATGTTCAGCTAAGTGAATTCAGTGAAAAATGGCCTCAATAATGAAGATCTACTGTGTTAAGCCCATAATGATCTAAAGGCTAACATCATTACAGACCCAGGCTCACCCTGGTGTCATACTGGCTCTCTGAGGACAGCTATACATGCATCTCAAAAAGCACAGAGTGCAGGCCACCGCCCTTGAGTGGCTTATGTACTTCTGGTCACAAATGCAGTGGCCTGCGGTTAATTTAATGATCTCTCTATCCAAAACCCCCTCTGAAAGGTGATAATAACACTTGTAACCCTACTTGTTTGGTGGAGAGCTGTGAATGCATGTGACTTGGCTGTGGGGGACATGTGTTAATCCTAGCAGCCCGATAGCGCTCACCTCTATCCGGAGGCAATGGCCCTTCATGTCTCATCATTTCTTTGCTGTGCCCCACTGCTACCCATTACATAAAGAGGCTGCACTGTTTGTTCACTGCTGTAAGTGTCAGACCTATCTGAAGAAGTTCATTTGTATTAGTGGATGCACACAGCATGCTCTGGCACTCACTCCTTATGGGAATGATGTATACAGAGGGCCACCAGCTGATTTGGGTAACAAGGTTTTCCAAAGAGCAAATATTTGGCTTGAGGTAGCTTCCAAGTGGTGCTGAATAAGAACTATGTAATGAGTTGTACGGTAGTGGATTTTGGCTTTGTGTAATGATACAGTCAAATCCTAGTGGTACAGATAATGTCAAACACTAGAATATGTTTAGCAATACCCAGAAAATTTACTGCAAAAGAAAGAACATCAATGCTTCTTATTTTTTATATATATAATAAGAGTTTAATAGTGTTTTTGCTAATCAAGGTACCACTCCCTTGATCATTTTCTCTCATTTTCCATCTGTTCCTTTGAAATGCAGTTCAAATACTTCTAAAATTAGAGGTCAAATTATTCAAATTATTATCCTCATTTTCTGGCCCAGACTAAATACTAGTCAAACAATGTGGAACAAAGGCAGAGATGTGAGATTTAATTTCATTATTCAAATCAGAAAGCTGCAGTATAGTTGACATAACTGTTCTTCCAAAACTCTCATCCGTCACAAGAAGCAATCATTAATAAGAACACCTGCGAAAGGAGTCTAAATACCAAACTACTTTTGTTAAAAAAAATTTCTCTTTGGAAGCAAAAGGAGGTGAGGAAAATACACCATGTATTGCCCTACTGTATTTACAGTAAGAAGACTGAATGTCTTGAGCAAATGTCAGGAGTGAACTGTTCTGTAATCTCGCACTTCAGGCACAGATATAATGTCATCCTCCTAGGATGTCACTTAGTCATCACGCATACAGCAGCTACTACATTTTCCCTTGTGTCTTGAGGGTGTTATTGTCACATGGAGTGGCGTATAACTCAACACAGAGCTGATACCGAGTGTCAGCAAACTTTTGGATGTTATGCTGCATCTCGTGCTCGGCTGAAGTGCACGAGTGAGGTCTGAACGGCCTGAGAGGATGCGGTAATGCTTTGAAGCCCACGTACGAGCAGAAAATTATGCCTGTGGTCTGTATAGGGGCCATTTTGTACGTGAATAATCTCGGGTGCTTGGAATGCAAATTCACAGTGTTGAAAGTCTAACTGACATTTTTAATGCATATTCCTAGATCACAAGCGGTTGATCCATCCTTACTGTCAGCCACACATTCATCTTCTCACCACTGTTTTAAAGCTTTCTGTTTCAGCATTCACACTGTGAGAGTAAAAAGAGCTTTTTCTTCAACTTGTTCATTTTCATCTCGCACATGCATTCTGTCAAGGAAGAATTTGTAATTACTGTCATTGTGACACACGGTATATTTATCTGAAAACCATAACTTAAGAAAGAGTCGCTGTCAAAATCACACTTTCATACTTATATCACTTGATGGAATGTATGAGTGTAAGCCTTGCAGCGGTGGCAAAGTTCTTTTTAAATCTCCTTGAATTGATTATAGTCAAGTAAAGTTTCGAGATTTTTGTCTGATCTTGTTGTCTTTGAATTAAGAAATTACTTAAGAATGCATTCACACTGCACAGTTTATTTTTTTCTAGTGAAATCTTTAAGTATAGCCACTGGAAAGATCTTGTCTGTCTACATTTTTGCATCCCAGAAATAATAGTTTTAAAGTTTTTTACTACATTGTACATATGTGAAAGATATTTGATGTTTCCTGATGTATTGTTTTATTAATAGTCTTCGCTATTAATGACACTGACTGAATGATCTTGGAAAATGAAGAAAAGTTTCAACATGCAATGCAAAAGCCACATACAAAGGCTTGCTTCATATTTACACTGTAAAGAACAACATCACAAAACAAGATTCCATACAAACCATACTTTAATAACCCCATGTTGGTTAAATGTTCTTCTAAAGTTGTTGTATTTGCAGAAATAACCAGAAACCAGTACCCCAAATCTAAAGCAACAAAATGGAATCCAGTCATCATTTGTTTTACTATTGACACCTGTGCTTTTCTTACTGAAACTTGTAAAAATACTCTGCAATTAAGATCACATATCTGTTCTTGTACATGTAATGCGTTCCTTTTGGAATCACTGCATGCATGTTGCATTTGAAGGGGATTTAATAAAGACGAAGGTCACAAATATGCACTAGCATGCGAATGGAAAACACTACAAAAGTAATCTTATGATGCATTTTTTTTTTCACTCCAGAAACTGGTTTTACTTTTACTACAACTGTCAGAAGCAAGGCGGTCCATACACTACTTAAGAAAGTTTGCAGTGGCAGAGAAAGGACTCGGTACATTTAATACATTGCACTTCAGTGACTTTCGTCTACAGCTGTATGGATTGGTAAACAAATCATTCTCAAATTATGCCGGGATGGCTCATTTTCTTATTGAGTCCCAGGTGCCGCTATTTTAATCATTACCTAATTGTCTGGCTGCTCTATCGACAGCATGGAGGCCTCCCTCTCTGATTCTGCTGACACTGGCAGGGCCTCCAAGATCTGGGTTAACCTTTCGATGTCCATTGACGCTCCACAGGCTGATGATGATTGATCGAGGTGGCCCTTGCTGTTAGATAATACCTAATCAGCGTTCAGAGTAATTTGTGTAAATGAGACCTCATTATTGATGGTAGGCAACTTTAGGAGCTTTCATGCACGCTGAATCTAAACAGGGATTGGATCAGCAATAAAACTTTGCTTTGTGCCTCCTGCATCTCCTGCCTGAGATTGAGGGCAGGCAGGCCTGGTTGAACTGTTGAATGGCAAATAAGTGGGAGAAGATGAGTTGACAGAGTGCACATGGAGAATGAGAATAAACTACATGCTGTACTCTGGACCAACTACAACGCTGTGATGCATTGAATGGGTCGACTATTCGTACTGTTGCAAACAATAACAGCAATATGGTCATTAAACAAATAACGCTCCGTGCTGCCGGGAGTTTTTCTTTTCCATTGACATATTCTTCTGACTTAGATTTGTTCCTTCTTATCTTAATTGAGCTATCTGTGATGAACCAGGGGAAAATAATTTTCTTTTCCCATAAGATGACTTACTCTCAGAAACCATTCTGTCAGCACCTTGGCGGAATAAGTCCGTGTAGGGTATTAAAATGATAATAGAGCGTGTGGGTGCTTGACAAGCTGACTATCACGGAGATTATGAAAAGTAACTATTATGTTCGGCTCTTTACAATATTCTCTGGTGGAAATGACTGCCAACACGACAGACAAAAGTCAGCATCTGGACAGCAGCGTTGATGGATAATAAGCACACACTGGTTACACACCGGTATAATCATATATGGTACCAGCAATTATCTTTTGATAAAAACATCTGTCCCATCATCTGGTTCGTGTAGCTCTGATTTAATCATCAGGTGATGGTCAGAGCCCTATTTTAAAATCAAAGTGGACACTTTAGGTGCTGCTGCTGCTGCTTCTGAGATGTTGATGTCAGAGGATGGATGGTTGCCCCAAGGACATGGCCCAGTCCTGGCCTCTGTAGATGGAGCTCTGCCCCGCCACTCACAGCACAAGGCCCAGGCTCTGACATGACCACACCAGGCCTTGATGATGATTGATCATGTTGTTTTCTTCATTACTTTAAACCCAATCAGTGCTTGCTGTAATTTGAGTAATGATGGCTCATTATTGGCTGTTTCAGGCTTTAAGGGCTTCTTTATTTTGCCCCACCAGTGGACCCTTTGGGACAGCATTAAAGGATCAATGATTTTCCTCTTTTTGCATACACGTCGCCGCCTTGGAAATCCTTTTTCAACTGTGAAGTTCAAATTAATTGCCTGCAATGTACACGATGGATGGCTTTGTCATTTCACAACACTTAAAAAAAAAAAATCATCACTGGCGTTACTTTGAAGCTTGAAAATCTGTGAATCATGAAAATAAATCATTTACTGCGAGGAAATGAGAGACTAGAGAGCCATCGCACTGTCTATGATAATCTTCTCCTCGATTTGATCAATACATTATAAATGAGATAGAATGGTGCAAACACACCAGAAGATAAAGATGCATATTTTTAATCTCATTTCAGTTTAATTAAAGTAAATGGACATTAACTAAATATGAAAATACTAAATTTTGAAGTGGTACAGGGGCACTTTATTTCAGAACCATTAATAAGCAACTCATTAAGCATACAGCACTTCAATTATACTGATTACTGCAGTGGATGTACTTACTTTTAATAATTCAATTAATTACAAACTTGCGTCGGAACATATAAAAATGGTTTAACCCTAATTTTATCATTTTACTCAAACCTGAACCAAGTGTCTTACCTTTGCTGTGCATTTGAACATGAATGTCAGATAGATAGATAGATAGATAGATAGATAGATAGATAGATAGATAGATAGATAGATAGATAGATAGATAGATAGATAGATAGATAGATAGATAGATAGATAGATAGATAGATAGATAGATAGATAGATAGATAGATGTGCATATTATACAACTTTGTCATTATATGTTTGTCTGAAGGTCTAAGTATGGCAATGAAAACATAATTTGTTCACAGAGCTTTATGTGTTTTAAGCTCCAGCTGGATGCTTATAAGTTCTGACACACATTTTGTGTCGCTGGTAATCACTTATTGATCCCAACCATACAAACGTTGCTATGAAAGACAAGAAATCAAATAGTGTAGTTATTAAAGAGGATATGCAAAATATGAAATGTGACAGCTTAATAAAAATAAATGTGCTGATTACAAAGTGAAATGACATTACGCTGTGATGGAGACAGACATTTGAATATCTCTGCTGTTAGTATTCACAGAAATAAAAAGATACATTGCCTTTTTTTTTCAAGCCGGGTGCCTCAGATGAACACCATCTATAGGAGCAGCAACATATAAAGGTATGTCTAAATGAAACTGTTTGTGCGGCAGATTGGAATCATATAGTCTTTGATGAGGAAACCAATGCGATGTGACCTTTTATAATAAATACTGTGCAGGTGTTTAACAAAACAATCACAGCAAAGAGCATTTCCAATTTCACTCTATGCCAACAATCAATCATAGGTCCAAAGATGGGACATAGCAATAAAGGAACCTGCGAAACCATTAATGAGCCTTTCTAGTGCTCAGAGACACAGATGCTGAGAGAGACCCAAGCAGGGGAATTGTATAGAAAGGTCATGTCACAACTTTACACAGTCTGATCAGAATCAATACAAAATTTGGAGATAGAATATCAACAATCCTCCAGGAATCAGTGGCACGTAGGGTGATTAATCATGGCAACCCTTTATTATTACCCATGTTACTCTTAAGGTCACCACACGCGAATATTTGTGAGCATGTCAGAAAACAAACCTTAAAATAAAGTGTGTATACTCAACTATTTCCATATCTTGCTTCTTTAAAGTGTTGCTCTTTGCTTTGATGCCACGACAACAGCCCCGCTATCACACACTGTTATGAAATTTACTGCATAAAAGAATGCTGTGAGACACATGAAAGAATCCACAGCAGTGAAGTCTGTAACAATTCTTGTTTGTAGCCTTGACAATGTTGATCCTGTGAGGCACTAATGCCCTGAATTAGAGCAGATGAATGGGCCACTCTGCTGGTCATGACAGGGTTTCACTAGCCATCTAGTCTTTCCCTTTTCATCTTATTCCCTTTGGTGAATCTCTGGTCCAAATGTTGTCCCCTTTCTTCTGGTCTCAATTTCTGTTCATCAAAAGAAAGGTGAACATATGTCCAAATCCTCTGGCCTCAGCCACAACACACTGTGTCATTAGAGCTAAAATGGAAGGGTTTTGCTACAAAAACACACACTCACCACACACACTCTCACACACACCGGGTCTCAATCGCAACATAATGGCGGACAAAAACGCACAAATGCACAGCGTATAGTGAGACACAAGCATGTTCGCACAACCCCACACGCACAAAAGCACACACACCGAGTGGACCCTGACACACACATGCACACACACACACACACACACACAGGTATTTGATGTTCTCCCTGTTTGAAGCCAAATTCTTGTTATCACTGCTAGCTATATACTGTGCTCCATTTCCAAGGTTTTTGAGGAGAGTCCAGGGCTTTCATCTGAGAGCCATCGTCTATACAGAAGCCAACAGTCTTAGAACCAGTGACATACTGACTGATGGTTAACATTTCAAAACCCTCGCCTTATATTAATACATGACAGGTACAACTGAAATACCAGGTGAGCAGAGAAACCACACACAGGCACTCAGGCGCAAACCAAGACACAAGGATGTAGACACTCACACTCTCACAGACACTTAAAGCCGGATGCAAATCTGACTACCCCTGTCCACTATCTTTAGATATATTTAGCTTTTAGATGTCATATATCATCACTTTATTAAGTCTCTGTGCCCCTTACAGCGCACATCAGCCAACAGCACTCCCTCTCCTCCCCGTGCTAACACCCACTCCTTGCAGCTCTGTGGAGAACCACTTACAGATAGAGTAGGTAGACATTAGCCATTAAACCTTGTTGCTGCCATTTCCTGTCTCGTATTAGCAGAAGCCTGGACGTGGAGCAACAGAGAATCGGAGCGAGCGACGCTTCCACTTGTGTAAAACATCTGGGGTGTGGAAGTGGGTTTCATGTGCAAGATTGTTCCAGAATCTGAATGTTTTTTTTTCTTTGCAGTAAAGGAATAACAAAATGACTAACAATGCTTAATGAGCTGGAAAGTCTGTGTGTAAAAATTAAAAAATTAGGATGATGCAATCAACAAAATGGGGCAATCATGTTCAATTACTGAAGCAATGAAATATATTTAAGACGTTTTGGTAATTGCTGGGAATTATTATGGGAAAGTTTTTTCTTCCCACTGTCACCAAGCACTTGCTCATAAGGGAATTGTTGAGTTTTTCCTTTGTAATATTGTGAGTTATTGACCTTAATATGACTATTCATACTATTAGTCATGGAAATTTGCAACATTTAAAAAAAATCTCAAATGGAAAGCACTTTGGGTCATGTTGTTTTAAATATGCAATATATATATAATGCTACTTGACTGGACTTAAAACCTCAGTAAACCCCCCACCCAATGTTCCCTCTAATTTTTCCTGAGTCTGAGCAAACACACAAACTCCCTGAGCGTTCCTTGGACCACTATGAGCAACATCAGACGTGTGCACTGTGGTCACACCAGCATCACATCCATTCAAGTTACATGGTTCATTAAAAGAATCAAATTACAGCATTTACATTTCTGTTAAAACACTTTGTCAACAGGAGCCAGTTGAAGGCTGCAGTGATTTTAGTGACACTACAATGTATAAGAGTGAAGTTATTGAATATTTGTCTCTCTTTACTGTTGCAGCGGTTTTGCAAATTGCAGATGGACCCTGTTCACTCCATAGACACCAATGTTATTCCTGTAGCTTGAAAGACAGCTACTTTTGATAAAACTGGGCTTGTAGCACATTGTCTGCCTTGCAACAATGGGAAAGAGGCACCGTTTATGTTTTAACAACCTATATCTAACGAGTTATTGATGCTGGAAGTCTGAATCTGTGAATATCTTTCCAACTTTACTGAACTTGGGGCCACTACCACCTAAGGAGTGATATATTTAATTCTGAAAAAAGCATTTAGCCATACTTAAAGCTTTAAGTGCTTTATTAACACGGAACTAAAAATTTTGTATTGTTTTATTATCACAGGTTCTGTCTGAAAAGAGGTGGCGTCATTTTAAACAGTGAAATCAAACTAATAAAATGTAATGACCAACCAGTGTGCAATACTGGATTCTGCAAAAACATAAACAACTTTTTTAAAAATCTAAATCTTATCTTAACACAGTTAATGTATTAACTTATTTTTGTGTGTATGCATGTATTTATTGATTTATTTAGTACTGTTAACATATCAGAGTTCTGAGTGAGTTTTTCTTAAGATAGGCAAAGGTCATTTATTGATTACATATAGGCTCTTAAATGTTTGTTAAAAACTAAAAAGCATTTTTAAAAAAAACAACTTAGGCATTTATTGAGTCACTAAAATACTGTAGAGTACAGACCACATCAGCATGATTATAAGCATCCTCTGGTAAATGAACAACCAGATACTGATGTCTCTCACCATATGGACTTCAGGAGATGACTGGGGGATGATAAACTGTGACCTACTGGTTGGGTTCTCTCTGTTCTCATGTTTCTTACATGTTTGTCCCTGACAGCCGGGTCATAATGTTTTTTGAGCAACACACCATACTATGACGTTTTCACAATGATGGTTCTACTATGGAACCAGTTTGACATGTTCAGGTGTTCTTTGTGTGAAAACTCAGAGATTTCAGGTATCAGAAGGTGGTTTTCAACTTTCTTTGTTAACTTTCTGCTTCAACTTTAAATTAAATTTCCTTCACTAACCCAGCCCTCTGGACTTCCAGTAAGCTGTGTTCCTATTGGCTGTCCAGGTGGCTGCTTGGTGTTATCAGGAACACCTGAGCAGCTCAGTGTCTTCCTGCTTTATTTAGCTGCAGACAAACATTTCCTCTGCTTCTCTTCTCCACTGAACTGGGTTTGGCTCCGTTGCTTTAGTCTGTTCTTTAGGCGTTGGCTTGCAGCTTCCAGCAGTAAAATAGGCTTTAATGTGTTTCTTGCTGTGTTTTAGGGCTTTGTACTGGATAGTTGTCTTGGTAAATGAGGTTGTTTAGCCACAGTTAGCACATGGTGCTAATGTGTGCAGTGATTAGTGGATTTGGTGCAGCTGAGTTGTGTCTTTATCTTGGCTGTAGTGAGTCTTTAGAGGTTTTTGGTCAGACATGTTTTGTATTCGTGATTGAGAACCAACGTAGGTTGTCCAGAAGGTAAGAGTTCCTGTCCTGATTCTCTGTTCTCAGAGGTTCTCTGGTAGGCTGCAGGAGACTTTACTGTTTGGGTTGTGCTAGTTTGGTTTTTGTATGGTTTCATTTGGACGATTATCTTGAGGCCCCTCCATGTGGTTTAGTGAGGTTTTCTGGAACAGTTCTACAAAGCAACCCACAGCAGAAGAGACTCAGAGTTTTTAGGAAGTTCTGGAGAGCAGACTTTAGAGCAGCAGAAACATTTGTCAGCAGTTTGAGCAGGAGAAGGTGAGCTTCAGAGTAGAAATGAGACAGAAACCTTCTTGATCTGTGTGGTGAGGTCCTGTACCGAGAGTTTGAGCTTTAGTTTGGTCTGAAAGCACAAGAAAAGTCGACTCATTAAAGGAGAAAACAGGAGATATTGTTGGTTCTTCTGTCACTCTGCAGTTTCCTTAGACTGAATATCAAGTTTATATGTTAAATGATTTACCATGTGAGCCCAAGAAGACTTCAATAAACTCCCTCCATCCCCTGGACACAACATATTTTATTACCATGTTAAATCTTTTTTTTTGTTTGTTTGTTTTTGAGTTTTAATCATAGTTTTAGCGTAGTTTTTCTCTTTGCTTGTTTAGTTTTGTCATCTGTGTGAAAAGTGCTAAACAAATAAAGCTGAATTGATAAAGTGAATAGTTGACTAACTCATTATTGTGACAACAGAAGTATTTTCGTTGTGATTTAAGAGTTTGTTTCATTTTTAAGGTTGGGGTTAAAATGTTGACAGAAAAAAAAATTAAAGAAATAAACTACAGTAAAAAAGCAATTAAATCAAAGGAAAAAAACATTTAATAAAACTTTTAAAAAGAAAATTAAACTTTAAATACAATTAAATTATATTACACTAAATATTTAATTAGATAATTAAACAGAAGATACAAAACATGTAATTATGAAATTAAACAAAAAATTTTAAACAAACATTAAAAATTAAAGATGAAATATTAAAATTTTTATTTATATTATTAAAAAATTAAATGTTCAATTAGAAAATTAAATCTTAAAGACAATAAAACTTTAAATAGGAATTAAACAGAAAATACAATGAAGCATTAAAAAAGAAAATTAAACATTAAAAGGTGGTAAAACATTTAAAAAGAAAAACCTTAAAGCTTTAATCAAAAAATTAAACATTGGGAAAGAAAAGGAAATTTTTCAAACAAGTCAATAAAACATTTGAAAAAACAACAAACATTAAAAAGACAAAACATTTCGAAATCAAATCAGACATTAGAAAAGAATAAAAGGTGAGAAAAGAGCAAAACTAAATGTTTAAGAAGAATCAAACTAAAGACAATACAAGAGACAAGAGACAATAAAACCATCAAAAAGACCAAAAACAGATAAAGGCCTTAGTGTTTTCTAGTCTGAAATGAAAACATCAAGTTGTTTCTTCAAACATTTCCTCTTACTATGTTCTTGGTTTGATTGTGGACAGATTTACTAAGAACTCATTTCAGAAAACTGATTTCCAGATAAAGTCTACTAGTAGTTGAAGGCATCGATCAAACTAATGTTACCTTCTGATCTCCACAAACTTTACTGTTCAGTGAAGAGAATCAAAGTTTGTTGAGGATTTCTAAAAAACCCACAGGTGAAGGTCTGAGAAGAACTCAGATGGATGGTCTAAATGTGATATCAAGACTCATGGTCACAAGTTTTAAGGCTTCTGTTAACCATAAAGTTCAAACTAACAGAGAAGTCCTGAGAAACTTATAAGATTTCAGTCCTCAGACTGTCTAAAGGTTCAAACTAACAGAGAACTACTCAGGAACTTAGAAGATATCAGTCCTTGGACTGTCTGAAAGTTCAATCTAACAGAGAACTACTGTGGGAATTAGAAAATTTCAGCCCTCAGACTGTGTGAAAGCTCAAGTCCTGAGCACTCGGGAGGTGTGGAGGCTTGGGAAGTCTTGGAACTGAGGGTTCAACCCTCCAGCACAAAGGCTGAAGTCCAACCTCCTGAGAAAAACGGTCGAGTCAAGACCCGAGAAAAAAAAAAACTCGAAAACGACAAAAAATAGATGATAAATGCGCAAAAAAAAGATAAATTAGTATCTGAGCGAGTAGCTCAGGGGGATAAGAAGAGGACTACCAAGCGGAGGGTCGCAGGTTCAAGACCCGCCAGTGGCCCTTTTCTTTGTTTGTCTTTGTCACGATTTTGATAAAATTTACAAAGTGTCTGGTCTTGAACCGGCGACCTGCAGCTCCATAGGCAAATCCTTAACTCACTGAGCTACAGATCAGATGAAAAGAAATGATTTCGTCGTCCCTTTGGCATCGTAGTTCCTCAAGTGACCACATGGGCAGAGCCAAGGCGGAGTCTGGGTGGAGTCAGGGCGGAGAGTAGGTGGGGAGGTGGGTGGCGGCCTCCCCCCTCTGCTCCCCCGCCTCTCCCCACCGCCCACCACACCTTCCCCCACCCGACGAGTTCTTCGAGTCTCCACGAGTTCTTCGAGTCTCCACAGGTTTTCCCGAGTTTCTGGACTTTCCAAGAGGTCGGAGGCAGAACAAGTCGTCATGAAGAGATGTTGAAGTCGGCCAGGATGGACTGACTTTTTACAGCGACTAGACGGAAGACGACTAGAAGAGCAGGTCTTTAACCACCATCCATAAACTTCATGGAGTCGGCTCCAGAGAAATGAAGGGAGAGAAACTTTTATCAACCTCCATCCAGATGTTCAACTTGATATCTTTACTTGGACATTTTTAGCACCACAATCCTTTAGTATCACACTTTATTATCATTTATTAGGACTTTAATGGAATCCACCAGCAGATTTAGTTTTTGTTGACAAACTTTATTCTTGTCATCGTGGGACTGCAGTATTTAAAACTGTTCCTTCTATTTGACCTCATGTTTATTAGTTTTAGTGGAGAAAGTTATTTTAATTGTCCATTAGTCTCTTAAAAACCAAATAATAAATTGGATTAGTCAAGAGGTTTTAATTTCTTACTTTGTCATATTTTAAATATGACAAAAAAAATATAAAAATAAAGTGTCTTCAGACAATTTGACCTGTAATTGGCATTATATGAATAAAATTGAATAAAAATTGTATGTATCTTGTAATGTTGGAGTAATTCAGCCATATATGCTGGAAAACACATTTTCTTTGTCCATTAATCTGTTGATTGTTTTCTCCACTAATTCATTTCTTGTTTTGGTTTATAAAATGTCAAGCCCCAATATATTCAGTCTACAGTCATAAAAACCAAAAAGATTTACATTCATGATGCAGTTTTTCAGGCAGTTCATCAGGCAGTTTTTCACTTTTTATCTTAGTTTAGTCAGAAAGATAGTTGATAATGTGTGAATTGTTGCAGCTTGTGAGCCGTAGAAGGTTTTAATCTTTGGGGCCGAGTGTCAGAAAATATTTAGAAACCAACATCAACAAAACACTCAAAGATTTGAACATTATTAAAGGGAAATCCAACTTTTGCATGACAATGTCTAATTATAGGACATTTATTTCCAACGTAAATGTGTGATATTCATCCTCTGGAGCTTTCTCTTCACATCGTCTTCCACCTGGACTGGTTTGGTCGGGAGCATGTGCAACAAACATTTGAAAAACTGCACTTTAACATCAATGAATGACACTGAAGTTTAATCTCTACATAAATGAGACTGAGTCTGGATGTGCTGCTCTGTCACTAACTCCTAAGTTTAGGGAAAGTTCAAACAAAAGAGGACAGTTCAGATAAGACTTGAGAATGAGCTTATTTGGAACAAACATCTCAGACTTTCTGAGCTTCAGCACCTACAGCAAGATATTTTAACAACAAGCAACTCAAGAGATCCAAAAGTTGGAGAGAGTTAGCTTTAGCTGAGCCAAAGAACATGTGGGATGCTAACCTAGCAAACATTTCAGACTTTTCTCTGTGAATTCTGAGAAATAATTTCCTATTTAATGACAGAGCTACACATCTTAACTCAGTCTCATTAAAACAGACTCTAATTCAGTGTCATCCATCCATATTAAAGTGCAGTTACCCAAAATGTTTGTTGCATGAACTCCAACAAAACCTGTCCAGGTAGAAGGCCACTTTGACAAACAGGAAGTGGAAGATTCCAAGGAGATTTATAGAAGGGGGAACCGGACTGTACTAAGTGCGGTTGAGTATAGAGGGGTGTTTTGTGGGTTTTTAAGGCTGATAATGATGATTAGTGAGACATTTGGAGTAGATATTCATTTGCAGTAAATGAAAGTATTTAAAATCTTGGAGTTAAACTTAGAAGAACACAAACTCTAACAGAAAACTTTGTTGATACGTTTTTGTTTTGTTTACAGATGTTAAGTTAAAGGAGTTTTATTCGTGACGTATAACCAATCAAATCACTCCAGAAGACAGAACGACCACAGGTAGATAAAGGTTCAGAGCCAAAGTAGCACCGTTTTTAAATGTATTTATTACCATAAATCAGTAAAAAATAAAATACTGATAATCAGTAAATCAGTCAGCCCACAATTACTACAATTCTACAATGTATGTCTCTTTGCTTTGACTTGTTATTTGTACAATCTACGATGTATATGATGGTGTTTTTTTCATACCAAAGGCTATACTATGATGTTTTCTAAGAGACATATGATGCTACTGTGGTTGTTCTTGCCCTGGACCACTGCACTCCTCCTGTGTTGTTTTCTGGATTGTACTCAGCTGCATGCCTTCGTCCACCCGGCCTCCGTTGACTCGTCCCGCCTGCCGTCTCTGGAGCTGAAGCTGGATTGGAACAGACCAAAGTACAGTCCAATCACGATGCCAGCTGCCTCTCAAAAGGCTCCTTCATCTGGCAGGTGGCGGAACTTCTTCTGAGGGGAAGCTGAGCTGGCCCAGCAGAACTTTGGAGATGTGTTCCAGTGGTTGGTGGATGTGTGGGGAGATAGAGAGGGACCTTTGAATTGTTCAGAAAGGAAAACAGGGAACCCATTGGTAGTTTTAGTTTAGGGTGCTACTGCAGTGTGTTTTTGGGTTTTAAGAGGTGAACAAGAAGAGTTTTTTTTCATATTGATTATCTTTTACTTTGTTCCTGGTTGGAATGCCCATCAATGTCAACATGAAGTTCACTTTTACTAACACCCATTTGTTGTTAACCCCCTCACATGTTGTGTTGTTGTAAACTTACTCTTTCAAATAAATTCTCGTCTAACCCTCTGGAAACCAGCATTTGGACTTTTTTTGTGTTGCTCCTCACCTACTGACAGCTGTGGACTAAAGGCTATACTGTGACGTTTTTAGAGCGACATGCTATACTATGATGTTTGTTGGGCGACACGCTATACTATAGGCTTTTTTAATTGACATATTATTGTGACTTTTTTTTGTTTTTGTTTTTTTGTTTTTTTTTAGCAACATATAAGAATTTGAACAGTTTTAAAAGTTACTATACTTTTACTTGTGCAATGAAATTATTATTCTATGGCATTTTTTAGATGACATATTATACTCTGATGTTTTCTTGAATTACATACTATTTTGACAACATACTGCACTATGACATTTTTTGAACCACATATCATACATGACAATTTTAGGCAACATCCTATCATTTTGCGCTTTTTGAACCACATAATAATCTATGTTTTGTTTTTTTTTCTTGCCAACATGCTGTACTATGAACTACAGGCCATACTATGTTATTCTTGAGTAAAGCATACTATACTTTGACATTTTCTGAACTACATCCTATACTATGGCGTTATACACAGAGTGCTTTGGTTACATCTTGATTTATAATCTAGATTTTTTTCTGTTTTGTTTTTTGACAGGATTACCACAGACCTGACCGTGAACACCGTCGACACCCACCTGAGGGAGACGCTGCCTAAGATCTCAAGGCTGCTTGGTCGTGGTCTTTCTGGCACGTACTCTTCCAAGATGAGCCGGGAAGTTTAACACTGATGGAATGACACCAGGTCTAAGCCGACAAACTTCCAATTCCTCCTCAACCCATAGTCTCTGGGAAACCTACATGGAGTAAGAAAAGTAGACAGAGAAGTAATTAAGTCTGTACACAACATATTAAAAAGAAATCATGCTAATAAATTAAATACAAAGAACCGAATTCGCCAATATACTGGAGACCAGAGCTATTTAATTTGATAAGTATAACCTTGTTTAGTAACATTTCAATTATTTGAGAGCAGTCCTAAAGAACTGCCTGTAATCCCAATCATAAAATGGGTTTGGAGGAAGAACATAGATGGTAATCTGGATATACATGAGTTAGGCTTTATAACTACTATTGGTAGTATTGGTGGTAGTAATAGTAATGTGACTACTACTAGTAGTAGTGGTAGTACACACTACTGCTGCTGATACTCGCACTGCTACTACAACTTGTAATACTATTACAAATGCTGACACTACTTCTATGACTCTAACAGCTGTTCATACTACTACTGCTGCTTGTACTGTTAGTATTACTACTACTGCTTGTACAACTATACTACAGCTACTATTAATCGTCTGGTATTTGGTTGTCAAGCTGCTAGCTCGCCTTAGCGTTTTGCTAGTAGCTAACTAGTTAGCTCTCATAGACTGGAAGCTCTCAACAAGATTTCATAATGAAAAAAGAGCCAAAAACTATTCTTACCTATGAAAAGTCATTCCAAGTTTCCTTGTCTCAATCATACGACGTAGTGTGTAATTGTATGCAGCACAGTGAGACGGCATACTTCTTGTTTCCGTTTTCACGCCGTCTACATCAACGGAATGCACTGAAACTTTGCCCCCACTAGCTTAGCCTCGCTGTAGCACGCAGCTCAAAGGGGCGTGTCCTATCTACTCATTCATATCTATGAGTACAACGATGGCTACACATAAGGACGCCTGTCAGTGACGTTGATTAGCTGCGTAAATACCATTATATAGTCTATGGTAAATACATATGTGAATCGCATCATTGGCTGCAGCAGCCAGTCACCGGTCACTCACTGACTCACATTGAAAAATAGCACAGAATGAATTGTTACGTGTTTATTTTATTTACAATTTAGTTTGGATTTTTTTGTGTGTGTGTGCGCAGCGTAGATTTTCTGTGCGCGGAGACCGTGTCAGCAGTGCGCAATTGCGCACGCGCGCAGTTTAGAGGGAACAGTGCTCCCACCAGAGGAATTATTGTGCAATACAGGATTGTAGAAGCAAGTTCTATGAGGTCAACCGAATACGCATGTGTAAGATATAGTATACATGATATTTTACAGTGTGTACAGCTGGATGTATAGTATCACTCTGAGATCGATCATAAAGTAATTTCTCGCTTAGTATAATCAAATATGCCCAATATAGTGTATTTATTAAGCAAGCTGAATATTTGTGACTACAGTCCTGCTTTTAGTTTTAAGTGAAGTTTGCATTGATTCAGAGAATGAAATTGATTGAATTTACAAAGAAACCGAATAATAGTCATCAATCTAACTGGAGTTAATTAAAAGGAATGCATTTGTATCACCTATTCCTGTCAGACAGCTAAAAACCTGCTGCATTTATTTTGGACAGAAAATGAGATGCCCTAACGGGGGTGTAAATAATATTGGGCTGTGATAAGCTGCTAATATGTTAACTTTATCTGTTTTGAATTCTCCTGAAATCTGCTGTCAAAAAAGTGTGGAATTATTCAATCACATAGGATTTCAAACTCGATGAAAAATATTGTTTTGATCCGGCAATGAAGCCTTGCATTCACACCCGTGTCTGTAACTTTTGATAACTTCACTTATTAGCAAGCTCACCAAATGGTGTGACAATTTTTCGGTAATTTTGAGGAAGCCTGGGCCTTAAAGTTAGACTTACTAAATTATCAGTATTACTAAATATAGACTATGTGGGCTAAATCTCTCCTGTCTTTGAATTGATTAAGTTTACACCCTTGTGCTGAAAGTATGATTCAGTTCAAATCTTTAAAGACCTTAGAAGGATGATAGTTTAAAACCTCCTGCTGATCTCTGAACTTATATGTAGGAAAGCATATATCAAAGGCACATAGGTAGCAACGCACTGAGCTACTTCTTCTCATCTTCAGACATTTAGCACCAATCCACAGCAACTGTTAGCATTACTATCTACACTTCAACACACAAGTTTTTCCTACCTTTTGCTGCCTGACAATATGTGCATGAAAGAAAAAGAGAGAGAAGGATACAGAGAGATAGAGATGGAGAGGACAGGCTGGGGGTTGAGGGTGTACTTAACTCTATTGTTCTAAAAATGTTCACTTCCTTTTTGAACACATATTTGATTTACTATTTGGCAGGATTTCAATGCACTTTTACCCTCCATTTTCAGCAGAGGAGGAGTTAGTTGACACTCTCAATTCAAAACTCCACCAAAAGCGGAGGGGATCCCTAGAGAATTGCTCATTCATTCAGCATTCCCATCAGCCCATTAGGCTGGCCATCAGCCAACATAACTGCTTCCTGTTCCTCTAAGACACCTTTTTCATCCTCACTTTAATTCGGTTGTTTTTGAAACTTCCAACGGGAAGAGGTAGCAGATTACTTTAGCCCGAGGATTCTCATACATTTAACAAACTGAAAATATCAGGAGGATAGTGGTGCATTCATTCCTGCAATTCATCGCCTACTCAAAAAGCAAGAGGATCAGATTGTGATTTGAATCTATGGCGTGAGCTACACTGGAGTTGTGGTGAAAGTGCCTCAATATGCAGTGTAAGTGAAAAAGTAAAGGGTCAGCATGAGCAATTGGATTTCACTGATGAAACATTTCCACTGACTGTCTCTGTGAAAACTGCATCAGTGACTGAAGGTAAACACTCTGTGTATGTTAGAAATATAAAGAATTCTTTTTCTGGAGTATAAGTAATGGCTATGAGAAAGAAATTGAATAATTAAAAATGTTAATTGTAAGTATGTATATAAGTTAAAGGAAAACAGCTTCATTGTTATTTAGTTCCATTCTTGTGCTACACAGTAAAAAAGCGTATTTGAGCTGTTGTTCAACTAAAGTACTGTTTCGAATAAATCCTATTTTTCTTTATGCTTTGGTGAAGGCAGTTTCTGTTGGTGGATTTTATCAACTTGAAATCATATTTTCTTCCTTCAAATTAGTAGTAATTTGCAGTAACAAACAGTAACAGTAAATCTGGAACCTTTAAGATGATTTTTCTTAAAATTAAGTTGCAGCAAAGCAAACTGTTCATCTGAACAGAATCTAATTATTGAAGTACATCTAACTTAAACCAGTGGCATTATAATTACATGTAAACCTTATCTGGATAAACTTAAATTGGTTGTGTGTTACCAGTTGAAGCGATTTATAGAAATTGGTGCAACAATTCTCTTTTTTCAGTGTGACAGTGAATGCAACATGAAACATTTAGACAACTAATTTTGGAAAGCTCAGTCAGAATGTGTTCCACATTAAATTGATTTTAGAGTATTACGTTATGATTCATAATGCTACTTACTGTATTTGCTGTGTAAGGAAACCTATAGCTGGGCACTATTACATGTATACATGCTACACATTAGTGAAATTGAAGTACAGAAGGTGAAAATGTAGAAAGAGGATAGTGTTTTTATACATGTAGGGCATAAATTATGTCCGATCGTGGAAGCTTGATGCCACCGTTGAACAGCTAGTCAATGGAGAGGGCAGGGAGAAGCAATGGAGCGATGTAATGTGTAATCTTACTACTCAATGGGCTGTGCCCAGCAACGGGCCTCTGAATGCTGGAAGTGTCAGAGAGATAAATAGCAGAGTGTCCCCCTCGAAAAACATGATTAATACCCCGCCTGGTGACGCTGCTGAAGATGAAGTGGGAGCAGCTGGCTCAGGCAGCGTAGGCATGCAGGGAGAGGTGGGAGGGGGACGGGAGCGAGCGCAGCGGAGCAGAGAGGGCAAAGAGTAGGACACACTGGCAGCTAGGGGAGACGAAGGCAAGGCAAGGGCAATCTGGGCCACCATAGGCACAGGGACCCCTACCTCCTCTCATCTCCTCGTGCATGCAGCTTTATTTCTCTTTTTGTTTTCTCATCATGCTTTAGCACTTAAATAATCTTCAGCTGCTTACGTGCTCTCTGTGCTGTTTGTGCACATAAACAAAAGCACACATGCGGGACTTCACTGACGTCACTTTGTTTCTTTACTGCCCCCGAAAAGTTGAAGCCTGTGTCCTTTAATTACACAAATCTTACAGGAAATCAAGGCTACCAGGAAATTAATCTCAATTCAATTAAACAGCCCAACAGTTCATGACCTTCCCATTTATGAAATCCGGAATGTAACGAAATATCCCACTAATTCATGGCACTCAACCATTTTCATGAGTGTTATTAACACAAGTGTGTACAAGGATGAGAGCAGGATGCGGTGCTGCACTGCAGCCCCTACTGCACATATTTAATGCAAATTTTTGCATTCCCACTGAACTGTACATTTAGTATTCTTTAACATCAGACGTGAGCTTTATAACCACTCAGCCCACACCTTTTGATTGTTCCTCTGCAAACAAAGTTTTGCCAGTTTTTAGAATTTCTAGTTACTGTTAAGTCCCCTGCTGAGAGGGGCCTATTTCAAGGGAAACAGTTGAAACTCTCAAAACACAGTGCAGAACACATGGAGTTATTGGGTCTGTTCTGTTGTGTAAGTAAACATGTCGAGGGGTGGGCTACTTTTTCATGGTTCAGGGGCCCCAACCCTCCCCTCACACAATTAACTTTTCCAGTGTAATGAGATGATTGATATGCTGGAAGTGTGTGCTTTAAGGAGATATTAATCATTCCCTCTGGTAATTTTAATCATGCGTTCCATCATCCCCAGCTGCTGAGGATCACCTTCCTAGCAAACAAAGGGCGGCCACGCCACTTGCATAGTCATTCTGTTCTAGTTTAACTTTATTTTATGCTGGTTCCTCCCATCTGTTCGCACAAGGCTCCACAGCCCACGTTGCACGTTGACAAGCTGGGGAAGCAGTGTGTGGGTGGGTGATTGTATGAGTGTGTCTGTGTGCATGTATGTGTGTAAACTTTAGAAACACAGGCATCTTTGAAATGGTAAATCTAATCCTCCAGGTCCGTGACTAGTTGGTACACCGCCACCAGCCACCTCCACTAACACGTACAATAATGCATACAAACAGCGGGCATGCAGACACACACACAGCCTCTCGAAGACACAGTCAGTGTGACACACTTACTGAAGCACGCACAGAAACATACACACGAGCACATATACCACATGGTGTGGGCAATATGTCAGAGCAAAGCATAATTTGGCATTTGAACCAGTCACTATTATTGGAAGTATGAAGAAATGCTGCAGGGAAGATTTGTTTAGATGACAAACAACTTGGAAACTCTTTCTCTCCCTTGACTGCCTTGAAAGTCAAAGAGACTTACATATTCCCAAAACACTGATTAGTTCATGTTGAGCGCCTCCATTGTGCTGTACTGTACGTCTGCATTGCCATTCTGTGTTTTTACCCAAGGCTATGGAAGATTTGGAAGGGTATTCTGCAATCAAAGGCATTTCTCCTATGACTTTTATTCAGGTACTGTGTTGTCAATCTAGGCCACGGGGATGCTAGTGGTGACCCAGCGGTGCTTTCAAACACAAAACAGAACAAATCTGACCAAACAAAAGCAACAAAAAAATACTATCTCACCAGGAAGCACAGAATCGAGGCATTTCTAGGAAGTGAAATATGAACTGTATGAGAAATAGCAGATGCAGTAACAATTACAACAAAGTGAATAATGCTAAATAATTATGCATATTCAATCATAAATCTATTATTTTTAACTTTATAATTTCCCTGACCAGCCTCAGGTTTGGTGCATGAGATAATCAACAAAACAGAGGCTCTACAAGGTTGTATAATAAATGCTGCTCAAGCTGGTGACTGCTCAAAACTTCCACTTAAGAGTTCTAAATGCACGCTTAATCATGTACAAAATTAATGACACCCAGCTGACAGATATTCCATCATCAATGCAGAAGTTTTTGAAAGTTATTGAAGGGGGCTTGTCTGGTTGTGCACAGATTAGCATTGCTTGCATGCAGTCAGAGGCCAATGCAAAGTAGATAGGTTAATCCCCAGGACGAGTTGATAGGACACATCCCTAAATGCACTGAGCCTCGCTGCTTCTAAATCCCATTAATTGCAGCCAATATGAAAAAAGTAATTTAATTTTACATCAAGTCCAGCCTCATCTGTTATCTGTGGCACACTTCTGTGGAGTACATAAAGGTAATAGAGGTTTTCAGGGGCTATTCCCCACTTATTATCTAATAATGATGAATGAATATGCCGGGAAGTGACAGCTGTTTAGATATTTGGTTGGTGGAAAGGCATCTATTTGCAACTTTCCTGGAAATCTGCTCTTGTTCACTTTGAGGACAAGAAGCAGCTTCAGTGCTCTGACTGTTTTGGTGAAAGCGGGAAATATGGCAACATCTGATCTTAAGGCTAAAGAGCACAAAGATACAGAGAGATAGAGAGCGAAGCATGAAACACTTTTAATTACATGGATTTGTCAGCTAAGACTTTATTGATTTTGGTATTATGTAAATATTATTCTCAAAAGTTTTACCAAAGTCTTACTTGAAAATATCTTCTTGCCAATTCTTCAAGTGCTTTGACACAAACTCAGACTTGGCACAGAGCTTGCTGCACAAATAATACAAAATGTAAAAAGTAAAGTCTTTTAAAATCAAAGGAGTCATGCATGTCAAGGTCCATACTTGAGATTTATGGGTCTAAAATGAACGAGAAGACACCTCAAGGCTTGCAGGTGTGTTTTCATAGGTTACACAGCACCAGTATTATCACCTGTGCAGTGTTCTATTTAAATGAGTGAACGGTTTGTTAGTGCGGTTCATAAGCTTAACATCTCCCATTCAAAAGCATTTTGCATTTTATTATGACTTCACGCTTATCGCCAATCTAAATAGTGTTGATAGAGTGAAGTAGCTGATAGGAACTGCTTGTAAAGAAAACATGACGACTGCTGGCTGGCCCTCATTATTTCCTCCTTGCTTTACCCTGGCACTCTTGCTCCACCACATGACTAAGAGACAATTAATCCTAATAATCAGGGCCTTGGCCATCATTCCTCATTCTGGCAGGCCTCTTTTTCCATAGGGGCACAGAGGGAGTGCCCGAGCCATGGATCTCTGCTGCACAGATGAACCTCATACAGATGTTGAATGAGCAGCGTGGTTAATGGCTTAGCCTTTCTTATGGCCTTCACACATGTACAAAAATGGAAAACTGAAGGTGGCATTTTATCATGTCATGTCTGCCGCTGAATGAGAGACTGGCTGGACATGATGCATATTCAGTTCAGTATTCTAAGTAGTGTCAAACTTAGTGTGAGAGGGAAGACTTATTATTAGAAAAATAAGAATGTGGGCGTCTGTTAAAACTTCTTGTAAGCCATCAGTCCAGCATGTTGGCACTGGCAATTTTAGCTTCAGTTAAGTATATATACAGTTGTATGCAAATGCCATCAGTAGGAATATTCTGTGTTTTGGTCATTTTTACAGTGTTAAGTGAAAATATACTATTTTTTAAATGCTAGCTTAGGTTGCTGGAACCGGAAAATAAACACTAGCAACAGTATGAGAAAGGTTTGTTTCTTGGATTTTGTGATGGATTATGAACTTTGCATTGTCCTGTTGTAAAAGCCCTTTCTTTGGTTCAGTTTGCATCCAAATCTGCTGTTATTTTGTGGAATTCATTACTTTGCAATGCTTCCTGTACCTTTGGCAGCAACACAACTCCAAAGTAGAATTTTGACCCCACACTTAACAGTTGGCAAAGTGTTCTTTTAATCAAATGCTGCTGCTTTTTAATCCAAACACATTAAGACTGAGGCCAAAGAGCTAAATTGTAACTTTATCAGTCCACGGCCCTTCTTCCTAAAGCCACTCTGGCTTATCCAGATGTTGTTTTTTTATTCTAAAGAGGCTGACGTGTGATTGCAGGTCAGGTGCTTTTCTAATGGCTTTTATTCATGTAGACAATATTTATGTGTCAATGCTGCACAGTAAAATGTTGCACCACCACCACCACTCCCATGTCAGCTAAACCTCCCTGCAGCTCCTTTATGAGGGTTTTGATTTGCTTTTCTGCACAGTAAATGTGCACATTTATCTGAAGGTTTTCTTTTCTCCCAGATCTTGTCTTTACTTTGACTGATCCCCATAACTACTACGACTTAATGACATTATGAACAGTGGAAATTGCAAGCTAGAAGCATGCTGATATGTTTTTCTATCCATTATCTGTTTTGTAGATGTCATGTAGACATTAGCTGCTTAAAGGAGTTCATGGTGGTTGAGTATTATGGAAGGGTTTGAAGATGCTGAGAATTTATCAGCTCTGTTATCAGGTGACAGGTCCTAATGACAATTCTTGACTTGCTTTACAAGTTCTAATGAGTCAATCATGGTCCAACAAGTTGACAGAGTTCTGAAGGGTGCCTGGACCTTTGCATACACAGTCACTGTTACAAGTTATGGAGCAAGTATTGAGTTTGCTCCTTTTCATGTCAGTTGTGAATAGTGGAAGTTTTACATACAACAGTGTATACATTTCTGCTGAGGCAACAACTCTTAAAATAAGTAAGATCGCATGCTGGCATTCATGCCAGCATGCGATGGGTTACCCTAACCCTAATGTGTGCCTGCTTTTGTAAGCAGTGCCAGAGAACAGTGACACCCTTTCATATCACAGCAGAAAGGCTGTGATGCAATGTTTGACTTATCAGCATGGGGACCTAATCTTCTCAAATTAGAGCCCAAACGACTGGTGAGTGCTACAGTCCCAGAGTGTGGAAGCAAAGGGAGTGCTCTGACCACCGCAGACAGGAGGCCCAGGAAAACAAGCAGATGCTAAGGGGCTGCTTTAGATGCGGATGAAGAAAATCACCATCACAATACAGCAATTATGGCAGTCTCAAATTCACCAAGCTGGAGCACAGTGTGTTCTAACAGCATCTCAGCAGCACTCACAGCATCCCACACAACAAGCTCATTAGGCCAGCACATCCTCCCTCTGATTTAGGGTGGAGGAATTAATGCAACAGCACCTGGTCCCTGAAAGCCATCCATCCTGCCATATACAGCCGGCCACGCTCAGGTTATGCATTATCTTCTTTAAAAACATGCAATGTGGCCACCCCTTTTCAGTTTTAAGCTACACCTCTCTTTTTCCAGAGTGCTATGTGAGGGGCAGGCATATTAATCACACTCACAGCCACTAATGCTAACAATCAGTCAACACAGTTGGCCAGGCACTCCATCTCTGGTGACAGGGAGGTTTGTCCTGAGGCCTGCTGATTTGTCCTGCTATGTCTGCCTCTAGGACAAAATACACAACACTGGCTTCCTTTTCCTCCAGCAATACCTCTGTAACATATCAAATTCTAAATTACTTTTTACATAAATATATGTCTACAGAGTAATTCAAAGTGAAATCAGACATTGAATTCCAAGTAATATTAATATTAATCCCTTTAATTGATTAAAAACATTAATGAACATATGCGAAACACTGCGTATTCCAAGGGCTGTTACAGTTTGGGGAAAACTAATTTGTTATTGGAGTGATTTTCTACAACACGGATACAACATATGTCAAACAGTCAAGTTTTGAGAAACAAACAGCTGGCTAGTTCAACTGAGAGGAAACTGCCTACTGAGCAAGAATGATCTCTCTCTGAGTGTCATCCGCCAGCAGCATGAGGCAGAACCAGCATGTTTGGATTCCTACTGTACAACAAGAATATGGCTCCTCTTGTCAACTTCAAGCTGACAAGTGTAACATTGACACAAATTAATACAAAAGCTGCACAATTAATTTCATCCTGCGTTCCGGTTTACAAAAAAAAAAAAAGTTAACAGGAAATTTTATGAATGTGCTGAGTGCAGTAGTCTATGTGTGAGTGTTTATGTGTGTGCACAGTATCTTTTTTTCTACAAGTCTTAGTGTGCGTGTGCTGTTGGTTATTTTTTTCCATTGCTCAAAAAGAAATGCTAATTATTGGGCTTCAGGTAGCGTAAAATGTACAGCTGTGGTGACTGTCAGTGCTCGGTGGACTATTGAGCTGGTGTACAACATGACAGTGGGTGGTGTCTCTCGCTTTCATCCCAGGAATCACCTGGTGCTGTTGCCATCTTTTGCCAACGTCAATCAGCAGGTTGCTTTTGAAGCGCAAGAGAATCAAGCTTTATCGACTCCTATACACATTTCTCCCCTGATTGTCTGGAAAACATTAAAACATGACTATAGGTTGACCCCTATTCAAGGTGTCTGTGTCCTGGAAAATAAGAACGTGCCTTTGGGCGTCAAGCAGAGTTTTGTCGGTTGTTGAGGTAAGGTTGAGCCATAATGTTTGCATTTTAAATCACCTCGCACTCACTGGTAATAGCCAGATGGCAGTGACAGTCCGTGCACAACACTTTTAAGAGAGGTCTGCTAGCAACAGCTGCATACTATGTTCCACTGCTCTAGATGACAACATACCATAATTTGTTAATAAAAATATTTCTTTACACTTCATACCAATGGTGAGCCAGATTGCTGGCACTTGAGAACAAACTTTATGGACCAGCTTGATGTCAATTTTGATTACTTAATTTCTGAAGAATTACAGATGCCAGACTTAAAGAGACTATCGATCCCTGAACTGACAGAATTTGGAGCAATGCGCTGTCACAAGGTAAAGTAAATCTACACCGAGGGCAACACTGGAAAGATATCGTCATTGGGATTTGTATTAATGAATTGCTGCTTGATAATAATCACTTGCAAATTTGTCAGGAGAGAAAAAGATCTGGTTTCAAGAGTCCTGAAATAATATTTACCAAATAGATTTCCTTGCAGCATGGATCATAATTATTCCATAGAATGTGGTGAGCAACCCTTACTAAGCAAAATGCCTGATAATGCTAAGTTGTGTATTGTATTCATTTTATACTGGATATATCATAAGAAAGAAGACAATCTATAGACAAAATATGGCCATAATCTGTACCACTTAAAACAAGAGAGACCAGTCAGAATGGATGCTTTCACTACTTTGGAAAAATTCTATTGCAACTCAGCATGATCAGAACACAAATAGCCAGACTTGCTTCAGGTTATAGGACTCCTGTCAACTGCTTTTAGACATAGGGGAAGTTGATGATGTGGTGCACCATGGTTCTCCCCAAATTAGAATCCACTAGTTCCCCGTTTTGTCTCTGATTCTTCAAGTTGCATCATAGTGCACAATGCCCAATGAGTTGAGCAGTTGCAGATTCAAAGGTTTATTTATAACAAGAAAATACACAAAGATTCCAACTCCCAATGGAAGTGTGTTCCCAGAAATGGGAAACGGAAACAGTAACAACTACTGAGAACTATAGGGCCTCTAGTGGCTGGAAGACTAAACAAAGAGTTATTTATCAACAAGAGAACTGACCCACGGCAGGTAATACCTGGGCAGGCGAGTGAAAACAACTAAGACTGAAGGCCTACAAGTATTTCCTAAACAAAAGAGCGATTATGCTCACATGGATCTCAAAACATGAAACTACAAGTCAGCAAAACAGTACTGCTATGAAACAAGGTTTGCTCTAAGAAAAATACGAGAACTCGAGAACTATCCGTAATAAACCAAAACTAGATCCATTAGAAATCCGGAGATTACATTACTTCACAATTTAGGATGAACCAGAGACTTTATACAAACCAACAATAAAAATAAACAAAGACTGAGACTGCTCGTAACTGAGACAGAACTGACGGTAGACAGCTAGGAAGCTGAGAGGCGGAGAACCAGACAAGGCAGGGGGGGTTCTGTTGAGCTGTGTCAGACGGTCGTGGCTGCGACGGCGGTGGAGGCTCAGACGGAGGTTGGGATGTGGTGGAGATGTTCCAGGAGATTCTCAGAGATGGAGACAGAGGACGGGGGTGTAGACAAATCCTGGTGGTTGGCAGCAGGAGCAGGTGGTTGGTTCGAACTATGAAAGAGCAGAAACAGTTTTACAAAAGGTTCACAGGAACAATGGCTAGAGTGAGTTGATCAGAAACTGACTGTTGGGCATTCACGATCCGGCATCGACTAAAGGGTGGAATCAGGTTATATTGTATAGGAAAAAACTTCTAAGGATTGGTTTGCTCTTTCCGTTTGTCCACTAGATTGAGGGTGAAAACCAGAGGTGAGACTAACCGTAGCTCCAAGTGCGGTACAGAAAGCCCTCCAAACCTCGGACGTGAACTGGGGGCCCCTATCTGAAACAATATCTGCAGGTATTCCGTGGAGGCGAAACACATGGTTGACCATAGCATCAGCAGTTTCCTTAGCAGTTGGCAGTTTAGGCAGAGGTACAAAATGGGCAGCTTTAGAGAAACGATCAACTATAGTGAGAATGACAGTGTTACCTTGTGAGGGGGGAAGGCCTGTTACAAAATCCACTGCGATATGGGACCACGGACGTCTGGGAACTGGTAGTGGCTGGAGGAGACCAGAACTAGGTAGAGTGGAGGTCTTGTTACGGGCGCAGATGGTACAGGCCCCGACGAACTCTCTGGTATCAGCCTCCATGGTTGGCCACCAGAATTTCCCACGAAGGACCTCCAGAGTCCGATTAACTCCAGGGTGGCAGGAGATCTTGGAGGAATGCCCCCACTGCAAAACCTGAGAGTGAACATTATCAGGAACATACATGTGATTGGCAGGGCCGTTACCTGGGTCTGGCTGATGTTGCTGTGCCTCCCGGACCTTGGCCTCCACCTGCCACGTCAAAGTAGCCACCAAGCAGGAACTAGGGAGAATGGGTTCTGGAGACTTGGGCTCCTCAGAGAAGGTAAACTGTCGGGACAGAGCATCAGGTTTAATATTTCGTGAGCCAGGGCGATATGACAAGGTGAAATTGAAACGCACAAAAAAAAAAGTCCATCGGGCCTGTCGAGAATTCAAACGTTTAGCAGATTTCACATATTCTAAATTTTTATGATCTGTCCACACCACAAAAGGTTGTTCTGTGCCCTCCAACCAGTGGCGCCATTCTTCCAACACCAATTTTACTGCGAGCAATTCTCTGTTGCCAACATTGTAGTTTCGTTCTGATGGGGTTAAGCGGCGTGAAAAAAAAGCGCATGGGTGTAGTTTTTGGTCTTTTGGGGATCACTGGGAGAGGACGGCCCCCACCCCAGTGTCAGAGGCATCAACCTCTACTATAAACTGTAGAGAAGAGTCTGGCTGGGTCAGGATGGGAGCCGACGTAAACCGATTCTTCAGATCCTGAAAGGCTCGTCCCGCTTCACTAGACCAGAAAAAGGGCTTTGCTGTGGAGGTCAGAGCTGTTAGGGGAGCAGCGACCCTGCTATAATCTCTGATAAACCTGCGATAAAAATTAGCAAAGCCCAGGAATCACTGGAGCTGTTTTCTATTCTCAGGCACGGGCCAGTTTTGTACGGCAGAAAGCTTACCAGGGTCCATCTTGATTTCCCATAAATAACATAGCCCAGGAATGAGACAGTAGAGACATGGAACTCGCATTTTTCTCCTTTGACAAACAGTCGATTTTTGAGAAGCCTCTCCAAAACCTGTCGCACATGTCCAATGTGTTCTTCCAAAGTCCGGGAATAGATCAGGATATCATCTAGATGTACAAAGACAAAACGGTTAATCATGTCTCTTAATACATCGTTAATAAGATTTTGGAAGACCGCTGGTGCGTTGGTGAGCCCGAACGGCATGACGAGATATTCAAAATGCCCTAATGGGGTATTAAAAGCGGTTTTCCATTCGTCTCCCTCTTTGATCCGAATCAGGTGGTAGGCACTTCGCAGGTCTAGTTTTGTAAAAATGGTGGCTCCTTGAAGGGGGTTAAAAGCTGAGTTGATTAATGGTAAGGGGTAGGAGTTCCTAACAGTGATGGCATTAAGACCACGGAAGTCAATACAGGGACGCAGAGACTTGTCTTTCTTTTCTATGAAAAAGAATCCGGCACCAACTGGAGATGAAGAAGGACGGATGATTCCAGCGGCCAGAGACTCCACAATATAGGTTTCCATTGCAGTTTGTTCGGGCTTGGAGAGATTATACAGTCTGCTCGTGGGCAGGGTGGCATCTTTTAGCAGCTCAATAGCACAATCGTAAGGCCGATGTGGAGGCAAGGACAAGGCACGAGACTTGCTAAACACTGGGGCTGAGTCGTGGCAATGCTGAGGTACAGAGTCCAATTTAATGGATTCAGAATGCTTTATAGGCACCGGATTTGGGGGAGATAAGGCTGACAACAAACAGTTTTGGTGGCATGAAGGGCTCCAAGCAGAAATCTCCCCCAACTGCCAATCCAACTGCGGATTATGTTGTTTTAACCAAGGATGTCAGAGAACTTGGGGGGGGAATTAGAATGATTTATGACGCAGAAAGCTAATCTTTCTCTGTGATTTCCAGCTATGATAATGTCCAGTGCTACAGTTTTTCTTGTTACCTTAGCAAAACAAATACCATTCAGAGAACGTGCTATTAGGGTTTGATCTAGAGAAACTGTAGGGATGCCCATTTGCCTTACCAGTTCGTAGTTTAGCAGACACTCCTCGGCTCCAGAATCCACCAGTGCTGGGACCGGGAGAGACACTGACCCCCAACAGAACACAGCTTTTACCTGAAGACGCGAATGGGGAGATGTGGACGTCTGGCTCACCAGAATCTCCCTGCTTACTGGTGAGCCGTCTCTTTTAGCGGCCGATTTGGGCAAGCCGCGACATAATGGCCAGGTTTTCCGCAGTATAGGCACAATCGGGCCTCTCTACGGTGCAGTTTTTCCTCGGGAGTTAGCTTGGCTCGACCCAACTGCATCGGTTCCGGGTCCGGGTTGAGAGGAGGAGAAACGGCTGGTCTAGTGGGTGGTCGGTGACCAGGAAACGCTGAAACTGAACGGACCCTCTTCTCCCGACGTCTCTCCCGGAGCCGGTTGTCCAACTTTATGGCACAGGAGATCCACTGCTCCAAGGTCGAAGGTTCTTCCCTCATGGCTAATTCGTCCTTTAATGTCTCATTGAGTCCGTTGTAAAAAGATCCCCGTAGGGCTTCATCATTCCAACTAGCCTCGGCTGCCAAAGTCCGAAATTCCAGGACGTATTCAGCCACGCTTCGAGTTCCTTGTTGAATATTCATAAGTCTGGTGGATGCATCTCTTCCTCGGACTGGGTGGTCGAAGTTCCTTCGCATTTCATCCACAAAGGCTGCGTAAGAATGGCAAAGAGGGCCCTGCTGCCGCCAAACAGCTGTGCCCCAGTCACGAGCATCTCCCGACAACAAGCTAACTAGAAAGGCTACCCTAGCCTTATCTGTAGGATAAGAATGTGGCTGCAGATCAAGAACCAACGATACTTGCGTTAAAAACGCTTGACAGGAGCCGAAATCCCCACTATAACGTTCGGGAACTGGAACGTGCGGTTCTTTTACTGGAGTAATGGGGCTTACCGGGTTAGCTATCGGAGCGGAAGCCGTGGGACGAGCTGCTAACAAGTTAACCCTCTCCATAAGAGAGGGTAACTGTTTGTACATAGCAGAGTTGCTAGACGACAAATTCTTTAACATCTCGCTATGCTGATCTAATGCAGTACCTTGATTTACTACAGCCTCCTGAATTGTCATCCCCTCCGCTCCGTCAACCTCGATCTCGTTTCCTGCTGAGCTCATTTTGGCCGGATCGTTCTGTTAGGATTTCTCTGAGGCTCAGGCGCAGGAAAGAGAAAGAGTTGAGCAGTTGCAGATTCAAAGGTTTATTTATAACAAGAAAATACACAAAGATTCCAACTCCTAACGGAAGTGTGTTCCCAGAAAGGGGAAACGGAAACAGTAACAACTACTGAGAACTATAGGGCTTCTAGTGGCTGGAAAACTAAACAAAGAGTTATTTATCAACAAGAAAACTGACCCACGGCAGGTAATACCTGGGGAGGCGAGTGAAAACAACTAAGACTGAAGGCCTACAAGTATTTCCTAAACAAAAGAGCGATTATGCTCACACGGATCTCAAAACATGAAACTACAAGTCAGCAAAACAGTACTGCTATGAAACAAGGTTTGCTCTAAGAAAAATACGAGAACTCGAGAACTATCCGTAATAAACCAAAACTAGATCCATTAGAAATCCGGAGATTACATTACTTCACAATTTAGGATGAACCAGAGACTTTATACAAACCAACGATAAAAATAAACTAAGACTGAGACTGCTCGTAACTGAGACAGAACTGACGGCGGACAGCTAGGAAGCTGAGAGGCGGAGAACCAGACAAGGCAGGGGGGGTTCTGTTGGGCTGTGTCAGACGGTGGTGGCTGCGACGTCGGTGGAGGCTCAGACGGAGGTTGGGAGGTGGTGGAGATGTTCCAGGAGATTCTTAGGCCTTGTCCACACGTAGCAGGGTTTTTGTAAAACCGAATATCCTGCCCCCTCCGTCTAGAAAAAAAACTTACGTACACACCACCTCGTTTTTAGAAAAAAACTTCATCTACACCTAACCGCATAAGTGCGTTTTTCAGCACATTCATAAGCATGCCGGACCTTTAGGTGGCAGTAGTTCCCCAAATCCTAGCAAGGTGGTGGAGAATAACCGTCCTTAACGTCGTACTTCGCCTGTGTTGTTGAATGTGGAGCAGTATCTGGGCTTGTAAAAACAAGCAAGTAAAAAGCGCCTGTACAAGAAACAGCGCCCAAAACCTTGTGAGAGCATCCATACTGTTACCGAATGTAAACACAGGTCGCATATGTGACGTAAGAACATATTTTGTCGCAGGCGGTAACTAGTGATGGCTGATCGAGGCTTTGTTGAAGCTTCGACACTTCATTCAAAACATGGTTCATTACTCGAGGCCTCAATGACACACAGTGCTCGAGTAGGACATCTAGTGGTCAATAATATGAAGTGCAATCAAGACGTGGTCGTTGGTTCATGGATTGTTTTGGATTTGATTCGCCATGCACACATTCCTGTTTGACTACACTAGATGATTGTATGGGTTGTAGTGGACACAAAAATAATATTACTAGTAATAATAATGACAATAACTATTGAAGAGCACGTTTCTTATTTCCCATGTTTGTCTGTATCCCTGTATACTCTTTGCTTATATTCTGCGTTATGAAACATTTAAACGGTGCTGCTACATTCATGAGATGCTCTACAAATACAGACTGATGTCATTTTCACATGGGGCTGGTGCAAATAAAGATTTTATGGATTATTATGGATTTTGGCAAAGTATGTCTTGGGGTTTATTGGTAAAGAGGTCAGTAAAGAGGGTGTGCTTATGTAACTGGTTATGAGGTTTTATTGAGAAATAATTTATCAACAGTTTTGGGACCACTGTTCCCTCTAATCTGCGCGCGATACTTTTTTTTTTTTTTTTTTTGCGCATTTATCATCTATTTTTTTTTTTTTTTTTGCCATTTTCGAGTTTTTTTTAACTTGAGTCTCGACTCGATCGTTTTTCTCAGGAGGTTGGACTTTAGCCTTTGTGCTGGAGGGTTGAACCCTCAGTTCCAAGACTTTCAAAGCCTCCAGACCTCCCGAGTCCTCAGGACCTGAGCTTCCACACAGTCTGAGGGCTGAAATTTTCTAAGTCCCACAGTAGTTCTCTGTTAGATTGAACTTCCAGACAGTCCAAGGACTGATATCTTCTAAGTTCCTGAGTACTTCTCTGTTAGTTTGAACCTTCAGACAGTCTGAGGACTGAAATCTTAAAAGTTCTTGAGTAGTTCTCTGTTAGTTTGAACCTTCAGACAGTCTGTTAATGTTTCGATTAAATCTTTAAGGTTTTTCTTTTTAAATGTTTTACCACCTTTAAATGTTTAATTTTCTTTTTAAATACTTCATTGTATTTTCAGTGTAATTCCTATTTGAACTTTTATTGTCTTTAAGATATAATTTTCTAATTAAACATTTAATTTTTTAATTAAATGTTTTGTCTTTTTTGGCCTTTTATTGGATAGGTGTAGTGAGAGACAGATAGGAAACGGGGGAGAAGAGTCGGGTGAAGACTTGCAGCAAATTAAAGGGCCACTAGCGGGACTCGAACCCGGGACGCTGCGTCGAGGACCAGCCTCTGCACATGGGTCACCCGCTTAACCCGTTGAGCTATATGGGCACCCATGTTTCGTCTTTTTAAGGGTTTAATAATCTGATTAAATGTTTTGCATTTTTACAAATGTTTAACATTCTTCTTGTTTAATTGTATTTTTTAAATGTTTAATGATGGAAAATACTTTATCTGTAATTTCTAATATTTGTATTTTAAAAATTTTGTTTAATTTCATAATGACATGTATTGTATGGTGTTGAATTATCTCATTCCATATTTTGTCTGTTTAATAGAGTTAAACATTAAATTACATTAAATTATATTAAACAGACAAAATATGGAATGAGATCATTCAACACCATACAATACATGTCATTATGAAATTAAACAAAATTTTTAAAATACAAATATTAGAAATTACAGATAAAGTATTTTCCATCATTAAACATTTAAAAAATACAATTAAACAAGAAGAATGTTAAACATTTGTAAAAATGCAAAACATTTAATCAGATTATTAAACCCTTAAAAAGAAAAAAACATTTAATTAAAAAATTAAATGTTTAATTAGAAAATTACATCATAAAGACAATAAAACTTCAAATAGGAAATAAACAGAAAATACAATGAAGCATTTAAAAAGAAAACTAAACATTAAAAGGTGGTATATTTATATATAATTTAATTGTATTTAATGTTTTACTCTATTAAACAGACAAAATATTGAATTAGATAATTCAACAACAACAATACATGTCATTATGAAATTAAAGAAAATTTTAAAAATACAAATATTAAAAATTACAGATAAAATATTTTCCATAATTAAACATTTAAAAAATAAAATTAAACAAGAATATTACACATTTAAAAAAATGCAAAACATTTAATTAGATTATTAAACCTTTAAAAAGACAAAACATTTAATTAAAAAATTAAATGTTTAATTAGAAAATTACATCTTAAATTTCTTAAATCTTTTTAACAATAAAAGTTTTATTGTATTATTTTTTTTGTTTGATTTAAATGCTTTTTGTTATGTAGTTTATTTCTTTAATCATCTTTTTCTGTCAAGATTTTAACCCCAACCTTAAAAATTAAATAAACCCTTAAATCACAATGAAAATACTTCTGTTGTCACAATCATGAGTTAGTCAATTATTCAGTTTATCAATTCAACTTTATTTGTTTAGCATTTTACACAGATGACAAAACTAAACAAGCAAAGACAAAAAAATGTGATTAAAACTCAAAAACATTTTAAAAAAATAAAAATTTAACATGGTAATAAAATATGTTGTGTCCAGGGGATGGAGGGAGTTTATTGAAGTCTTCTTGGGCTCCCATGGGAAACATTTAAAATATAAACTTGATATTCAGTCTAAGGAAACTGCAGAGCGACAGAAGAACCAACAATATCTCCTGTTTTCTCCTTTAATGAGTCGACTCTTCTTGTGCTTTCAGACCAAAGAACTACAGATTCTTCACAACCTGCTCAAACTCTTGGTACAGGACCTCACCACACGGGTCAAGAAGGTTTCCGTCTCATTTCTACTCTGAAGCTCACCTTCTCCTGCTCAAACTGCTGACAAATGTTTCTGCTGCTCTAAAGTCTGGTCTCCAGAACTTCCTACAAACTCTCAAAGTCTCTTCTGCTGCAGATTGCTTTGTAGAACTGTTGCAGAAAACCTCACTAAACCACATGGAGGGGCCTCAAGATAGTTGTACAAATGAAACCATACAAAAACCAAACTAGTACAACCCAAACGCTAAAGTCTCCTGCAGCCTACCAGAGAAGCTCTGAGAACAGAGAATCAGGACAGGAACTCTTACCTTCTGGACAACCAACCTTGGTTCACAAACAAGAATACAGAATGTGTCTGACCAAAAACCTCTGAAGACTCACTACAGCCAAGATAAAGACACAACTGCACCAAATCTACTAATCACTGCACACATTAGCACCATGTGATAACTGTGGCTAAACAACCTCATTTACCAAGACAACTATCCAGTACAAAGCCCTAAAACACACCAAGAAACACATTAAAGACAATTTTACTGCTGGAAGCTGCAAGCCAACGCCTAAAGAACAAACTAAAGCAAGGAACCAAACCCGGTTCTGTGGTGAAGAGAAGCAGAGGAAATGTTTGTCTGCAGCTAAATAAAGCAGGAAGACACTGAGCTGCTCAGGTGTTCCTAATAACACCAAGCAGCCACCTGGACAGCCAATAGGAACACAGCTTCCTGGAAGTCCAGAGGGCTGGCTTAGTGAAGGAAATTTAATTTAAAGTTGAAGCAGAAAGTTACCAAAGAAAGTTGAAAACCACCTTCTGATCCCTGAAATCTCTGAGTTTTCACACAAAGAACACCTGAACATGTCAAACTGGTTCCATAGTAGAACCATCATTGTAAAAATGTCATAGTATGGTGTGTTGCTCAAAAAACATTAGGACCCGGCTGTCAGGGGACAAACATGTAAGAAACATGAGAACAGAGAGAACCCAACCAGTAGGTCACAGTTTATCATCATCTAATCATCTCCTGAAGTCCATATGGTGAGAGACATCAGTATCTGGTTGTTAATTTACCAGAGGATGCTTATAATCATGCTGATGTGGTCTGTACTCTACAGTATTTTAGTGACTCAATAAATGCCTAAGTTGTTTTTTTAAAAATGCTTTTTAGTTTTTAATAAACATTTACCAGCCTATATGTAATCAATAAATGACCTTTGCCTATCTTAAGAAAAATTCAATCAGAACTCTGATATGTTAACAGTATTAAATAAATCAATAAATACATGCATACACACAAAAATAAGTTAATACATTAACTGTGTTAAGATAAAATTTAGATTTTTAAAAAAAAAAGTTGTTTATGTTTTTGCAGAATCCAGTATTACTCACTGGTTGGTCATTACATTTTATTAGTTTGATTTCACTGTTTAAAATGATGCCACCTCTTTTCAGACAGAACCTGTGATAATAAAACAATACAAAATTTTTAGTTCCATGTTAATAAAGCACTTAAAGCTTTAAGTATGGCTAAATGCTTTTTTCAGAATTAAATATATCACTCCTTAGGTGGTAGTGGTCCCAAGCTCAGTAAAGTTGGAAAGATATTCACAGATTCAGACTTCCAGCATCAATAACTCATTAGATATAGGTTGTCAAAACATAAACGGTGCCTCTTTCCCATTGTTGCAAGGCAGACAATGTGCTACAAGCCCAGTTTTATCAAAAGTAGCTGTCTTTCAAGCTACAGGAATAACATTGATGTCTATGGAGTGAACAGGGTCCGTCTGCAATTTGCAAAACCACTGCAACAGTAAAGAGAGACAAATATTCAATAACTTCACTCTTATACATTGTAGTGTCACTAAAATCACTGCAGCCTTCAACTGGCTCCTGTTGTCAAAGTGTTTTAACAGAAATGTAAATGCTGTAATTTGATTCTTTTAATAAACCATGTAACTTGAATGGATGTGGTGCTGGTGTGACCACAGTGCACACGTCTGATGTTGCTCACAGTGGTCCAAGGAACGCTCAGGGAGTTTGTGTGTTTGCTCAGACTCATGAAAAATTACAGGGAACATTGTTTGGGACTCAAGCAGTTCCTTCTTTTACTCACTATCTCCCCAGCCTTAGAAAAAAAAAAACCTGTTCACACGGCACAGATGAGGCTGAGGTACACAGGAAATGTTTGGCTCCATTGTACAAGTTTGGGTAAACAGTTTTGTGGGTTGCCCAGTAAGCCAGTGGGTCTGCCGTTCTTTCTACAATTGCATTCGCTGTGGCGCTTTGCATTTGCCAGGCTCTACTTGCGTCTTCGTGTAATAGGCTCCACAGTTGAACTGAAAAATATTGAAGATCATCATCATCATCACCAGAAATGTCAGTCATTCCCTATTCAGAAGAGAAAAAGAATACCTGTGGAAGGTGCTGCTGGTGGTGGAGGACGAGGCTGCGGTGGTGCTTGTGAGGTAGATGACTGCTGCTTGGTATTCTTTATGTTAATTGTTGTGCATTCTGTTATTAAACGTTCTTTCACACTGGCTGCCACTCTGATTGGTGAATCCAAAAGTTTTGAACTGCAGAGCCACAAGTGTAGCAACAGTCAGTGAACTGTTCTTTTCTTTGGTTTGTAGTCTGTCAGCTAAGCACCTGACAAGGTTCTGTGCCAGGTGTTGTGGCATGGGGGCGGTGAGTTGGGAATATATATATATATATATATATATATATATATATATATATATATATATATATATATATATATATATATAAATAATCTATCTATCTATCTATCTATCTATCTATCTATCTCTCTATCTCTCTATCTGTCTATCTATCTATCTATCTATCTATCTATCTATCTCTTCTCTACGAAATACGAAATCTGACATACTACTAACTCTCAAAGCAAAAACAACAGCAAAAAAACCAATCTATTCTGCGAAAAACAATTCAAATGAACAACACTAGGGATCTCCTATCCCGGAACACTCGATCCCGCTGAGTGATTCACATAACAAACTGAACCAATGAGGTGATTCGAAGCAGTTGAGTGCTTCAAACGTCACTGAAGTGATTCAAACGTCACGAGTCACGTGACCAAACCACGCCTCGGCACAGTGGCTCGATACGTTTGCTTCATGAGCTACAGTGCATGTGTCGAAGCCTCGGGTATCAGAGGACCATCACTAGCGGTGACGTTTCGAAACGCAAAACCCCGGTTACTGATGTCCACATGTAGACACATAAAACGGAGAATTCGCAAATCTTCACTTTGGTCGGAGTTTTTAAAAAGAATCGTTTTTGATGACGTAAATCTGAGTTTTTGTGTGGATGATAGGCCGAATCGTAGAAAAATATCTTCGTTTTGTGAGATACCCGGTTACGTGTGGACAAGGGCTCAGAGATGGAGACAGAGGACGGGGGTGTAGACAAATCCTGGTGGTTGGCAGCAGGAGCAGGTGGTTGGTTCGAACTATGAAAGAGCAGAAACAGTTTTACAAAAGGTTCACAGGAACAATGGCTAGAGTGAGTTGATCAGAAACTGACTGTTGGGCATTCACGATCCGGCGTCGACTAAAGGGTGGAATCAGGTTATATTGTGTAGGAGCAGTCAGCTGATTGGCTCTGGCACACCCGCTCCTGCTTCTGTTGATTGTTCCCGGATTGCCCTCACCTGCCGTTGCCACAGTGCTCAGCATACCTAAAAAGGAAGAAAACAAGAGGAAGGAGTGGCCCTATCCAGAGCCGCCAGCAGCAGATATAACAAAATGTTTGGCTAAGTAACTACCTTGTAACACAGGGACAAAAAGCATCTTGTCGATGCTTTACTGTCTCAATTGAAATACCTGACATGTAGAAAACCACTGACTGAATTACTGAGGTATGAGGGATTGTCTCAGGGGCTGTTTGCTTAAGGTTAAAAACATGCCTGGTTTGTAGTCACCACGGCAAGAAAAAAGGCAGCAGTCAGGTGCCAGAATTGACAAAGTCTGATGTATATTTCAAGCCTGACTACTATTGTTGCCGATCCTTGAAACAGTTATTGGAACCATAATGAGGAATCTCCTCTTACCATCAAAAAGTTATCATTTTAAGCCAAACCACATAGTTTTTTGAAACCTGACTAAAATGCTTAAGGTACCTAAACTGAACTAAACCATAATGATGCTATTGTCACATCATTAAATCATTTTAGCTTTGAGACAATGATTTATTATTATTATTATTATTATTATTATTATTATTATTTATTTAATTTTTTTTTTTTACTGTTTTGGAAGGCATATGCTAATTTTGTATACCTAGAACCACAGACACAGAAAATGCTTGTGTATAGTTTTGGAAGATAATGGCAGTCTGCTTTAAAGTAAATGTAAGGCAACAATTTGCATTGAATTTGCTTGGACAGATTTTGCCCCATTATATTTTACAGCTATGACATAGTAAAAGAAATTAGATAATCTTACAATTTGAAATACATCACACAACTAACTGCTTTTAAAATGCATGCAGTTTTACCTCTTGATTGTTCTAGTCTAGAATTTAAAAGGGAGGAAATGGAAATGTCTCTACCATCTAGTGATGACTGCATCATTCCTAGCAATAATTTAAATGATACAATTCAGGTGACTCAGTTTTGCTATAGATCAGCTGCACAGTTTGGGTTTCCCTTCACAATTGCATTTTTAACATCAAATACACCATGAGACTGAATACATCTATCTGTCCTCACTAGTATTTCCATCAACCCACTGCACTCATAGTGTCCCAACTTTGCTAATCTAACATGAAGTGTTGTGGCATTTTAAGATTGAACAAATGATAAAATGAGACAAATAGGATGTATGAATCAAATTTAAGAGCTAACAGTGATAAGATTGGAAGACCTAACATGTCAGCTGAAGTTCTGAATACACTAAATAACCCTGTGGAAAGCGTCAACCCAACGGAAGTTTAAGGAGCCCATATAAGGCATGAAACCAGAAGTTCATGCCCTCTCTTCGTCTGCACTCATGAGTTGAAACCTGGGTCACGCTGAGCTAAGCAGAAATAATGCCAACCTAGTAGAAATAAAAAAAGAGGAGGTGGTTTAACTTTTGATACAATTACATCATATACATCCTGATTGGGTCTTAAGACGATGGGTTGTGGCTTTCCGGAACGGAAGAAGAGTGTTTAGAAGAAATTTGTATGAGTATAAAGGACGATATAACACGTTGTGTAGTCAGTTAAAATACAAGATTTTGCTCATGTTTGTTCTGACAGCCTCTGTATTGAATGAAAATTTTTGGCCTCAGACTCTGAAGACTGCTTGAAGACTCTTTCTTGAGCACATTTTGAGGACTCCAACTTTTGATCCAGAATTGTTTTTTGACCACGTGTTTAACAAAGCTGCCTGATCATCACTGTTCCTTAGCAGGCAGACTGAGTCACAACAGAAGGTAAATAAAAACACTAAATGAGCTGTAACATGAACTGTAAACAGACTGGAACAACATAGAGCAATCCAACAACCCAGAACATGCACAGAATCCATGGGATTTACTTGTCAGAACACTATAATATAATATCTTGCTGATTCTGAATTAATTATTATTAATGAGACTAATCAAACATTGCTCATTGAGAGAAGGCTAGCTTTACTAGAAAACAAATACATCATGAAACAAAGGACATAATACTGATCATGTCAATATCTTGGAGGATAGTTTGAGACATTTTTATAGTAGTGCAGGTAGAATTTATTTACTATTATATATTTCACTTGCTGATTAATATACTTGAGTAAAATCTAAATGATTTGGATGGGTTGTACTTGCCAACCTCAAAGTCCTTTTCTGATTGTTTTGTTTTTACAGTGTATTCCTTACCATTTAAAATCAGCCTGAATGCTCACATCCTGACAGTTGGAAGACATTTTTTAGAGAGTAACCTACTTTCTAACTTTCTAACTCTGCAATTATTTCCCAGTAATGAGCTGCCGCCCCATCCATTGCTAAATGCAAGAGTTGAACAGGGTTGAAAAGGTTCATCCTGACAGCCAGAACATAAAAATGTTGATATGCTGTGATACAAAGAGGAGTAAGTCTATGGAAGCCTTTTAGTGGTCTCAGCCAATAATCATAAAAGTACAGTTACAATATACGTCGGCTGATAGTTACAATAGATGTTGTTTGGCCGCATTAGAATACATCAGGCCATCACATAATGTCTATCAGTTGTCTTACAAATATAGCAAAGTTTGTAATCTTTTCTTTGGTGGTTGGGTTTAGAGACAATATGTCATGGCCACGGTTATTACTGCAAAATGTATGACATATGTGTCACTAGGTTTTTGTTGTTCGTATAGTTCACAGTTGGCTGCAGACATACATGCCATCGATCATGTATAGTTGAGTTAAGCTAAGTCACACTTGCCGAGTCAAAGTGCAAAACGGGGAGATGTTAAGGGAAAAAAATAATAATAAAAGGGGTAGATGTAAAACATAGCATATGTTGAGCAGGATTGAAACCCACTTGGCTGATTTTGTTGCCCCAGGGAGAGCTAACACTAAAATGCTCTCTGACCATGAAATGGCCCTGCCCGGTAATGGTGGTTAATGGCTGTCTGGTGCAGAGGAGCCGAGGCTAGGCAGGAGGGAGACCTAACAGGGGCATCCTGCCTTCTCCAATAGGCTCTGGTGAAGGAAAAGAGGGAGGTTGAGGCTAGAGTGATGTTTTGCTTGAAATTACGATATCAGCTGTGTTCAGGAAACCATGTGCGATGGGTAAATTTAGATCATCAATAAAAACAACACATAATTTAGGACCAAAAGTGAGACACATCTCATGGGGCCAAACACAGGTTTTTCACATTATGCTAGATTATACTATATAGACAATATTTCGATGTTAGGTAATTATATAGTGACATTCAACATATTCTTTGGCCTCTGCAGCACAGGTACAGAATACAATTTATGCTTTGCTACGTGTTTAGACAAGTAAATACTACCACTGAGCATCATAAGTATAACTGGTCATTTTGCAAGTTCATTTGACTCATATAATACAAATCATACCTATAGCATATAAATATATCAGCCATATCTGCAGATATGATGGAAAGATTTGAGGAGCTCCGGTAGGAACAAAGGTTCTACATATTCACTTACATCAGATCAAGGTTGACTGAAGTGACCTTTCTGGTGCAGAACATGTATTTTACCCTTTGCCCTTTGACTCAATGACTGCCGAACTACAGCTGATGTAAGTCTACTTGTGTCCAGCTATGCTATGACCTTAGTGTTCCTGATGGATATATTGCCCTCATCACCACAAGGTTTCACTGATGTGTCCTCCAGCTGAAAACCTGAAAGAGCAAAACCCATGGGTAAGATGTGGGTATCAAGACTTCAGCAAAGCCTATCATGGGCCGGATACAATTACTATTTTGAAGCCATCTGCGAATATAGAATGTGACAGTGCAGAAGTAACACACAGATTGTACCCTTAAAGTGTCTCTTTATATAGATCACTACTAGGATACAAGACATTAAACCAGCAGACCTTGCAAGTAGGCTTGCCTTTGTTAGATGGATTTTTTCCAGGTGCATAAATATCTGCGACATATTATGGCTAGATCTTCAGCATATCACACTTTGCATTCATTAGTAAATATCCTGGACATATGAGGCAACATTAATATTCATGTTTTACTCTCCTTTTAGCTTTGTGTTTGGTCTCTACTATCCAATGAGAAATGTGTGTTAAGCGATTGCAGCTACAAAAGGCTTGAATATGTTCAGCAGCCCGTCACTAAACTAACTTTGTCTGCCTGCTGTTTGGTGCTGGGCATTCAGTGTAGGGTGAGTTTGTGGAGCTTATTTGTTGAAAACACGTGTCTGCTGCAGCAAAAAAGAATAATAAGTCTGAACCGAAACAGTGAAGTTAGATGTCATTAAACCTGACTGACTAGAAATTACAAGGATTAACTTTTGGCTCTCCATTATTCATGACTGTAGACACATCAACCTTCTATTTTTAATACAAAAGTACTCAATATTATATAAAACACCACCCATACACCTGACAAAATGTAAAAGTATACTTGTTTGCCTGTGACTTAAACATACTTGCATGTGTGGCTGTTCATTCTCACTTTAAATGTAAACAGTTAAACAATTGTGTATTTGCATAACCTTATGTCAGGGTGTTTAAATTTGATGTAGCCAAATAAAGAATGGATTCCATGGTATGTATAAAGTGTCCTCAGATTTGATCTTGAAACAACAGATGACTGATTGGTTGGATTAATTATAATCTGTTTGAGGTTTTGTGTTTTTCTACTGTCAATTAGTGTTGCTGCAGGTGTTTGCAAAACTGGAAAAGCATTGGAATATATTAACAGTGATTCTGTCACTGTTGTTCCTTCTATTCAGTTTTTGCCTCATTACTGAGTTACCGAGCATGGACATATGTACATGTACACAGATATTGAGACGTACATATGTGATAAGATCTTGAACACTGTAAAACAAACGCTAGTTCTAATCAGATCTGATGATGAGTTGCGACAAAGAACTGAGTCATCAACTGTGAGGACAGTGAGGAAAGACAAAGACAACTGAGGGTTAAGCTGCAAACCTCTTCTGACAAACCTTGTCCAAGAAAGCTTTAGTGGACACAATGACAAGTGAAATATGGGGTCAACTATCAGTCATTCATCAATGAACCCATCCTGTCATCATTTGAATTTTGAGCACTAGCCAGTATTAACCTTCATAACCCCGAGTCGCATAGGACAGCTTGGCAATGCCGAAGACTGACAGGCACAGTATCAAAGTAACTGTTGGGTGTCAGAGTAATAAATGCTTTCAGTCACATAAAGCCATGGATGAAATGGTACCAGCACAATGATAGGCACTTGAAGAGCTCTTCATAAAAGTCTTATCCTAACTACTTTATACTGAGGCTTTGGCAGCTGTGTCTGGACTACATGAACGTAAAATTTAAGTACAGTTTTTTATTTCTTTATTTTGCTTTGTGAGGATATTTTAAAACATTTACCAACTTTTGTCTCATACTCTGCATGTCCTTTGTGCTCTCATATACAGTTCTGCCAAGTGTAGCTGCCAAGGGGCATGCCAAAGCTCAAGGCTATTTAATGTAATCGTTATAATCCATTTGAGTGGACAGACCCATGTGGCCTCAATGTATAGCGGCTACCTCGGTGACCTCTGCTGACCTGAAAGTTCACTGGCCTTAAGTAAGTCTGAGATAAAGTTACATCTAGTGGGAGCTGGGTGATATCCACTTACTGCCATCGCCTCGTGGGAAATGACCGCGGCTGACACGAGGAGTTGTGACTTCTAACTCTGCACAATTTCACTCTGTACACACCAAACACATGTGATCATCGGCCTCCAAATGAAATTGATAACGCTGTCATGTTTGCTCTGTAAAATAACTTCAAATAAATCTCACCACGAAGTTTAAAATGGCTGATCGCCTTTCCCGCATTTAGCTGGATTATATTCTCTGTTGGTAAATTACTCCCTTTGGAGAGGGAAATTAACCTAGATTTCCATATCAAAGCATTATGAATTGAGCCATTTTCCCTGCCCTCCCGTTCTGCTGAAAGGAGAAAGTGGAGGGAGTCTGTAGAAGTAGCCTGCAGTGATATGCAGGCCATACAGGGCTCCTTTCTTACAGGAGCAACACTGTAACAGAGAGAATCAGCAGCTTTCAACTGAAGCGAAGAATGAGATCACTGGGCTTTTTGTGCAAGGTCAACTTCGAAGCAAGACACATCGTGTTTAAAATTCAGTCGTATCCTCACCGAGCACTTGAAACACACTGTGCCAGCCAGGGAACCTGCTTGCCATTATGCAAAGAGGCGGCAGGCTTAAAGTAAATACGTAATCTTAATGAATGCTGAGATCTGTGAAGGTGGGAGTGAGGGGAGCCCAAGTCAAGTAGAGAAGGGTCAGAAACACAGGGTGAATAATCCTGTGTGTCAACAAGACACAACTAGCTCTCTTCATCCCAATATATAGCCATGTTTACAGTGAACAGAATTCAAAAGTTTTCCGACATCTGATATTGTTGTTCTACAATAAAACAAGCACGAGACTCTGGAAAAAATCTCAGAATTTATTTTATAATCTATGAAGGTGTTGTTGAATCCCAGGTCTTACGTAGAGTGTGAACAAATAAAATCTAATTCTAATTACTGATGGAGATAAGAGAGATTTATGATAAATAAACAGATGCTAATGGATACTAATAAAGGAAAGTAATCATGTTTCTATCTACTAACAATGTGCTATTTCAGTTTCAGTTTAGACTACTAGATGTTAAGTATTATGTTCCTTTGTGCCATTAAAGAGCCTGCTTACATTTGCTTATTTGTCTTATACATTGTGACCTTTGTCACTGGCCCCAACTTATCTCAGATACAAAGATTTAAAACAAAAGGACAGCCATTAGATGACATGTCACACAATATAGGGGTCTTATTTTGGCCCCATGCCTGCTGGCTGTGTCCTTTGCTTTGCCCACTTTGCTCTGCGAGACTGCCAGGACATTGAGCCTGACACATCAGAACTGCTGCTCTCTTGGTGCCCTCTTTCATTCGCACTATCACAGAGTCAAAGCCTGCAGAGACGAAGCTGTCCAGAGACTGAGCCCTGCTGGGTTTGACTGGGCCAAGATCCGATCAAGCCTCGAGGAGAGGGTCATCCTCTTCCCTGACTTCTACTTGCTATGATCTCTGAACCGATTCTAAAAAGGCCTCTGACTTGATTTGAGCAGACAGTCCCCCTTGAAAGCTGCCTTTGGTTTGGCTTCTGTAGCCTGGAACGGGAAGAGCAGGGTCAGGCTACACACAGGCAGGAGAAAGCTCAAGCAAAGGCAGTGCGAGGGGGGGGGGAGGAAACAGAGCTGATAGCCATGCTCCAGGTGCAGATGGCACACTGTTTTATGTGTGGCCTCAGTGGATTATGTCAGCGAAGCTACTGGAGGCATATAACATGGAGAGATCACACAAAAACATTGTCAACCAAAATTCAAAGATTCATTAACAAAGGTCATTTCCATGACAGCAAATACCTAATAGATGGCCAAGACTTTTGAAGTCACCATGGGGATAAAAGGAGGCTGAATAAAGCCCTGAAAAGAGGATAGAAATTGTAATTTTGCAGTCTTACGGGGTTGTACAATAGATTATATAGCAGTGCAGTATTTTGTTGAAAACATCTGCTTTAAATAAGATTTACGAAAGTCACATTAAATAACAATTTCAAAATAAAATACTTTACTAAAAGTATTTTCGACAAAAGAAATAAAATACAGTATGTTTAATCAAACAGCAGTCAGAATATTTTAATCAAGGGTCCCATTATTAGCTAAATAATACACTACACATTGTGGTGATATGATCAAGGCAGACACTGCCCCTAAGGAGCTGGGGTTGCAGCAACCCTTAAAACCAATAATGGTCAGAGGTCAGAAAAGGGGAAGCAAAGATCCAAGTCCCATCCTATTGTGTGACATGTTTCCTTCGCATGCTCGCCCCAAAGGCGTAGTGTCAGGGTTAACACTTCAAACACTCAATATCTTCACAAAACACAAAGGACACAACTGCTTGCCATCCACATCATTTCTTCCAGGAACAGAGATATAGATCCTTCCCAAAGGTCACTGCCAGCTGAAGTTTCAATGATTAAGCAAGGCTTTGTTGTTTGACTTTTTTCCTGTTGCAAATCTACTTTTAGGTGCAAATTGAGTAGTTTGTTGAATATTGCGAAGTAAAACTGAATCATACCTTATATGTCAGCTTTAAATTTTAATAGCTGGTCATTTGTGGTTGATAACAATTTCATAATTTAAAGGCAGATAATAAAATCAAATGTCAATAGGGAAAATATATTCTACAAGATAAAAGAACCCATCATCATCTGCACAGAGACTGCCCCCCCCCCCCTTTTTTAACCATAATGTATATCTGAATATTGCTGCTTGCCAAATAGAATAATACTGCAACAATGACTCAAACAGTAATAATATATAAATGTGTAGAGGGCAGATTGAGTGGGTGACTATAACACACCTACATATGTTTTTTGAGTTCATTTTTTTTCTAGTAAGGGTGATAAGCTTTCTAGGGAACTTTCCTTGTCCTGCCACTCTTGAACCTATGAATATTCTGCCTGCGAGCATTTAGCAAAGCTATGCTGCTATACTGAAGCAACTCTCCTGTATCAGTCAAAAGACGACATTGTTATCAGACAATTGTCTCCTCTGTTACACATTTATGAAATCATGCACAAGAAAAAGAGCAAGATCCAATTCAAAGAGGTGATTCAAGAATCAATCTGGTTAGCTTCCTGTTTTTAGCCCGCTGCTGTTGTGCTCTGGGTCTAACTCAAAAGGTAGCTCCACTTTCCCTGGAATGTGTCTCTGCTCCTAAGGTGGTCATAAAAACACCTTATGTTATGGGTCGCAGATTACTCTCTGTCCCTGATGTGGGTGCTGATACCAAACACAACACTAGAGGAGCCTCTATATTTACCGTTTCCCTCAATTTTGCATTTTTTTCTCATTTTTGTTCTGTACAACCACACACATAAAAAAAAAATAAAAATAAAGAAAAATCTCACAAGCATAGCGGATAAATATATAATTGTTTGTTCAAGTGTGTTTTGCACAGTATGAGACCTTCCGATTGCTGCACCAAGTAGAATGCACTGCAGGCAGTCTCTTGAGGGAAGGTCTCATTTTCTGCCTCCTGCCGTGAAATATTCAGTCCAGCCTGAAATAATATGGGACTCATTTCAAGGCTTAGCACTTTTCAAATATGCTGGCAATAATGGACAGGGCATCAAATGAAGCACAGCCTCTCATAGAAAGGGGAACAGAGGTTTTGAAACCACAGCCAGGGTTTCACATAACACCATAGACAGCTGAAGTACTGTCTACATTTACAGTGTAGTGATTAGTTGTTGGGGGGATGAGTCTATAAATTCATGCCAACACTTGAAATTCAGTCACATTGAACAAGGTCTATTCAGTGTTGGAATATAAATATTACAAAATGTATGTCACAATATTATTTCTAAGTTTGGATGCAGTAGAATTATATTTCCATATTTCTTCCTTGCTTTTTTGCATATCATCAAGGCATCTGAATTTCACTCGGCCTTTAAAAAGAAAAGGGAGGAAAATCAAGGGTGCACCATAAATGCACAGAAATGGAGTGCAGAAGAATGTTATAGGAGGGGGCTTTGGTGAAAGGATTCAAGAATTTAACAATCCCACATCCTCTCAGCCTGTCCTTCATCTCTAATAATCAAGCTTGGCCACAGAATATCCCTCTGGATGGGAAAAAAACATGTTCCCTGTCCGCCTCTCACTCATCTTTAGACTGCCAGTCTTGGGTCTTTTCTCTTGAAGTCTTCTGTCACATTTATGACTTCAAACACTAAGCGCAGCCTTTTTTTTAACTGACTGCCATGTCTTTAAAGCTAGATATCTTTTTTTGTACTACATTAGCATGAGATGAAGGGGAGTGCGTCTGATGCAAAGGAAGCCCCGAGAAGGCTAGACCACAGACACTGTGAACTTGTTTGTTGCTCTACACCAAAGGCCACCTGAGTGAGCTATACCCAGTTTCAGCTCAGGTGAAGGATATCGTGTAAGTTCACAGTATTCCCGACACTCTTGTGCAACTTTAGACAAGAGCTCCAGGGCTTTAATTTGAATTTAGACACTGGAGTCAAATTTTGATTGGATTTTCAGAAACGGGGCATGTAGGTCTCATTGTTATCAATTAAAATCACATAATATTCATGAAATAGGGATCAGAGTATGGAGGAGAGTTTTGGAAAAGCTATACTACATTTCAAAGTGTATCTGCAAGTCTTGTGCAAAGCCAGGGTTTGAATTTGAATTTAAAGACTGGGGTGAGATATTTATTGGATTTTCAGAAATGGAGCATGCATGTATTTCTAACTGTTTTTGGAAAAAAAAATACAACATAGATAAAACTGAGATCAGATGATGGTGCAGGGTTTTGGAAAGGCTACACTAGTGAAGAACATCATGGAAGTTTACAATAGTGCTGACATTCATGTGCAAAGCCATGGCTTGAATATGAATTTAGAGGCTTGAGTAACATTTAAATTGGATTTTTATAATGTAGATCTAATTGTTATCACTTGTGATCACACATTATTCATAAGGCAGAGTTTTGCAAAAGCTACACAGGAAGGATATCATGCAAGTTCACAGGATTCCTGAAACTCTTGAGCCACTTTAGACAAAATCAAGACTTGATTTTGAATTTAAAGACTGGAGTCAAGTTTTGACATAATTTTCAAAAATGGTGCATTAATGTAGAACTTTTTTTTTTTTTTTTAAATCATATAAATTACACAGTATCCATAAAATAGGGAGCATAATGTTTGGACCACAGGTTTGAAGAAGCAATATTGCAAAGGATATCGTGCAAGCTCACGATAGTCCTGACACTTTTGTGCAACTTTAGACAAAACTGGGCTTTCAAATTTGAATTAACAGACTACAATCAAATTTTGATTGGATATTCAGAAATTGAACATTGATGTTTTTTGTCACTTAAAACGAAACAATATTCATAAAATAGAGAGCAGAGTTTTGGCAACGCTACTCTGTGTGTGTGAGAGAGAGAAGGTGTGACGGATTGCTATTATTTGCACATTTTTTACAACAGAAAAATAAACCTCTCAAAGCCAAACCTATCACTACCTATACACCCGTCTATCTAGAATATTATACCAACCTTACATAATAGCCTACTTGATTCCGTGCACTCTACGTTTAGGGTGTGAAAACTTGCAAAAGGACTTTGCATGTGCTGCTCAGGCCCGGCAGAGCTTGCAGAAACCGAGAGCGTGAAAGAGGAACTCCTGGAACCGGAGCGTCCACTGAGTGGCGCCGCAGCCCGCAACTTCCGCAGCAGTTCCCGGCCGGCGCCTCCTCCCCGCTGCACGCTGCTGCAGGCTCATCCGCTCACACACGCTCCGTGCTGGGTTACAGTGACAAGGGCCCCTGTCTGAACCACGACTTTTAGAAAGATAATATTACAGGTAGGTGCAAGCCACGGACCGTGTCACTATCGATAGACAAATTAAGCATTGAAAAACAAGACCGTGACCCAGAAATTCTCGCTTTAATCGGGTCACCGTGCTCGTTTTCATCACTGAGTGATAATGGCACCTCTCACTGTCCTTACCATTTGAAGTCCCCTTACCGCAACCTGTAGCTTTTGGGGCAGAGAAAATTGTCCAGCTGGACGCCTTGTATTGGTGCCTTTGTGTGTGTTTTCAGCCATTCCTGCCTGCTGATAGCTTTAATCGTTTTTCTTTTTTTTTAATCTGGTTGAAGGTCAGTTTACCCCTCTAATGAGCTGCTGGGAGGATTTGTATGAGCAGAGCAATAACCAAGGATGTATGCAGCCTTGTGTAAATTAATATGTAAGTTGAATGCAAGTGTAAAGAATGAACTAATTCTTTTTTCCCCCTCTCATCAGCCTCACTATATGGTGGTTCTGCAGCAGAGCTGATCATCTTTTGTTGAAATCTCAGTGTAAAGCTGCAGTAGAAGCAGGCTAAATCGCTTATACTTGCTTCTTTATGTTGCAGACTGGAAACCGCCTGGAAAAAGCTTGTCAGGTGTTGAAAGAAAACGCTGGGATGCAAGCTGAAATTTCTCTGAAATAGGCCGAAACAGAGTGTGTTGCTCCTACAGGGTTTTGTTCAGGGTTCCACTGAGAAAGCCCAATGCAAAGTGGGCCTACAGCCAACTGGGATGAATTCTAGGGTGGAACCTAAACAGATGGGAAATAGTATAAAGGTGAATACAAGGTCAATCTGAGCTTCACTGATAATGCTGTGGGCACTGCTCGTAGCAGTGTTTTAAAAGTTGACTTAAGAAAACAGATTGTATGGTCAGAATAAACTCTTAAGACCATATTGGACCATTGTTTTTTCCAGGCTCCTTTTGTCTAGATCGCCACAGGCGGAAGCAGCAGACACCAAATGGTCAAAAAATTGTTATCATTATGTTTGTCTGGAAATCAGCAGAATGGGGGTGTTGATTTCCAGAGGGTGGGTTTTCCTTTGTCCCTTTTTTTGTTGTTGTTCTAACCCAGATTTTCATATTTAACAGGCTCACAACTGATCCAATCCTGCAGCACAAAAATTGAGACAGAGAAGGTTAAAGCACTCTGAATGCACGGGACCATACTGCAGGTAATTAATATGTCAGCTCGATGATGAACTTCATCAATACATCACCACACTTACTTGTAACTGGAGTAGCTCATGTGGGATGCTGCAGAGAGAACAGTCTGGGAGTACATTTGTCCATTAGTAAACACTTCATAGTGTGTGTTGTGACTGGTGAGGTAGCGGGGCTCCTCTCTGTCCAGTTTCAGTCATTTTCGCCCGTTGCCTCCTCATCGCTGTAAAAACACTTGCTGTGGCTTGGTAGATTAACAGAGAGCCCCCTAATGGAGTAATTACACTGAGCCAAACATCTATTTTTCACCTGTGCTCTGCCATTATTCTCTGTCCCCTATCCACTCCATTGGAAGTCACTTACTCTCCTTACAATGAGTTATCATTGACTGCCATTTAGACGTTCTGGAGCAATTTGTCTTACTGAGGCCACGCGCTGGCCTCATTGCAAAGAACAATCATTCTCCCTCCAATATATAAAACATTCATGGGAAAAAGGAAGAGAAAATGCCCCACAAACAGATAGTAGAGAGTGGCTAATAGATACTATAAAGGTGACAGACAAGGAAAATAATGTAGGCGATTACTGGAGCAGGAACAAGCCTGCACCACCAGTACAAAAGCTTCAGGGACTGTACCACTGGAAAAAAAAATCCTTCACGAGACAAATGTGTTAAATGAGTAGTATGTCAGCTATTGGTGGTGGTAATTGTTCTTGTTGCAAACAAACTATAAGTCCCAGTCTAAATTGAAAATTCTCATTGTTTAATTTGCTGTCATAATGTTTACTTTTACTTACTGTTGTATTTAGTTAATATTTAGCCATGAGATTATTGAGTGAAATCTGTGTTACTCTCGCTGCAGTGTTTACTGTAACATTTTAGACATTTTTTCCTCTTTTGTTGGTTCTTCTTTGACTGTAAGCCTGTTATTGATTAACCCCAAGGTCCTTGATTCTGTGCTCCTGGTTTTTCAAGCTTTAGATAATTTCTTCTTATGTTGTATGGAAAGAAGGAACCTTTTTTTTCCTCCCCTGACCTGCAGGTCACTCTCATTTTATCCAATCAAAGCCTCAACCACTGCATGCACCAAAATAAAGTGAAAAATGTAAAGAATACCACGCTCAATTTGAAAACCATAGGAACTATGTGCATTTTTCTGAGTGCGGCTACAATGTCCTTGCCTATATTACCCTCATTTGAGCAAAGCTTTGTCTTATACTCCATAATATAGCTGCGGACAGATAATGCAGCTGTGAATGAGATTGACACAGCTCTCGTGAAAGCAACATTTCAGACGGAGGCTTCACTGCTGCGCTCAGTCCAACGCAAATCCCATTCAGTCCCAGCAGAAAGGGTTAATGGTGTCCTTAACTGAGTGTTTTGTTAGATTAGTCTCTCCCACTGCTTAACACAATGACAAATAACCATTATTCTTTTTCTTGCACTGATAATCAGGACAACTTAAACATTTCTTACTAGCAGAAGTGAAACCATTAATCCTCGGTGATACTGCTGATAAGTGGTGACTTTGGAGTAATGGCCCTGTCACCTTAAAAAAGAGGGAGAAAATCTGAACAATTAAAACAAGATGCCCATTATATTTTGCGCATCCCATCTCTTTGTGTCATCAGGAGGCATCTGCCAGTGGTAATAGACTAAATAATGGAATGAGAATTTGTTCATTACGTATATTAAGGGAGATATACCACATGCTGGAAATGATTAGTTTAAATACTTACAAGCAGCATGGGGCATAGTTTTGTAGGGAGGAAAAAAAAGGGAAAATATAGCTGTAAATATGCCCGCTTTATTTATTATCATGCATTTATGTTTGGGCTTAGCTGAAAGTGATACAATGAAGATTTGTATAGAGAAAGCAGCAACCAATGACCAAGGCTTAGTTGAGCCTAGGATGTCAGAGTTATGTGGTATTTTATCTTAATCTTCACACTATTTACCTTCTGTGATATACTTTGGGTAAACTTGCTTATGTAATACTTCAGCCTCATGCATATTAATATTAAATGAATGTCGATATTACCTCTATAGCAGCCACAATTAGTTGATGAATCTTTCCGCAGAAAATTAATCGTCAACACTTCTGCTAGTGGATTCACCGTTTAAGCAAAAGCACCACACATTTGGTGGTTTTAGCTTCTCAAATGTGCCAATTTGCTGCTTTCTTTGTCTTGTACTTAATTGAACCTGTTTGAGTTCTGAACTGTTGTTCAGAAATAAAGCTAGACGTGATCCCGTAACCTTAGGCTCTAGGAAGTTGTGATTGCTAATTTTCACAATTTAGTGACCAAAACATTAAGCACAAAAGTTGTTTTTCTGCAGCCGAAGACACTTGATGGCTACGTAGTGAAAGAGGCGATCAGAATAAATGTAAACATGATATATGGAGATGATATTGAAGATGAACATTGAGTGCAATTTTATTTCTTTATTTCCTTCTTTGTATGTACGCTTTCATGGTACACCAGACACACTTCATGACTAAGTAGGCATCTTTTAAATACTTTGAAAGTGGATTGATAACTGTTTAAATATGAGCTAACCACCAGAGCCCTGAGGAAAATGTTCAGACTTTATATATGCTAATTAAAATTCTCACAATTTAATCATCGTCTCCATCATACGTTCATTTTGACACCATGCCTGTCGCCAGTACTAATCAGGTGTTGATGTAGATGCCTATAGGTGTTACACTATAACTGACAGGATAATGATACACGTGCTAAATTGAGCTTTTCGATGAAGCGTGATTTGAGATTATTTGCTCTTTTTCATTAGACGACTTCAGGTATCTCGCACTCAGAATCTTTTCCTCTTAATGTATCTTACATTAAGGGAAAAGATTGATCAATTACACTGTGCATTTGTTCAGGTTACATTGTTAGCCTCATTGTCAATATGGCAATAATAACCGAGCGCAGTTGGATTCTCTTGGATGTAATTGAATCATTATTAGAATAAGATGAAAACAAGCCTACTTAATTGCTCGAGGCTGCTCACGATGAGAAAATCTGTTTAAGTTGGAGTTTGAATCATTTTTCTCCTTGTTTGTTTCATCAAGCACACAGACATTCACCGAGAGTAGAACTTATTAGCCAGTAGAATATTTCCTGAGTTAGTCCATAACGTCCTTAAAGCAGATGTGGGAGAATTATGTTACCACCTGATTTAATCTTTTTTCCGGTAATTAGTTTAAAACACACTTTAAAGAGGAATTCTCCAAACCTTTAGCTGAAACTGATTGGAAAATTAAAACATCTAAGCAACTATAGATTCCACTCATTTGTGTTGTTCCTGTTTTATAATATACATTTTAACTTGATACAGAAATATTCTTAGTTTTCTCTTTAGGTGAACTGGAGTTACCATCAGTGCTGGGGGCCATCTGACTCCAGCAAGAGAACAAGTTCTGAAAAACTACCTTAAAGTGTCCTGATGTGGATCGTTGGTTGAAATCTTTAGTAATAGCACAATAAAATAGTGCTTTCATACTTCTTGGCTTCCCCCTACAGCATACTCTTATGTTAATCTGTTATACATCATATACCGCTGTATTCGACAAACTGCCAAACTCACGGCTCTTTGGCAGCAGCACAGTCTCAGGCACTTGATACTTACTATTTCTATGGCTGTAGCTCTGTTTTGATCAAAGGGGTTCAGGGGCCTAAGTTTCAAATCCCCCAAAGCCCATTTTGGCTACTCTTTGTTTAGCCCATTGGCATTCTGACCCCATGCTTCTCAGACTTTGAACTCAAAGCTTGGAAAAGCCGTATCGCTTCTTTAAACACATTATCAGTGGGCTAGGTTTTAAGAATATCACTAATCATCTTAAGGTTTTAGTGCAGTGTGGCAGTATAGTTAAAACCTCGGGGCCCATTTACTGGCATGGGCACTGTAAGGAATTTATCTATGAAATATATGGGAACTTAATAGCAGCAAGTGGGTTGTAAGTTTACACAAGTAGCTTAAAAATACATTACTGCAATAATTCACTTGTTAAAATGAAATATTTTGTCAGATTGTTTGAATTTACAATCTAATTTTGGAGTTACACCAGAGTGGGTGTAATTTTGTGGAAAATATGGCTTATAAATAAAGTCCGGCATGACTGCGTCTGCGTGGGATCCTCCATTTAGCATCTTAATGCAAATATTTATTTACTTAATTTCACTTAGTTGGCTCTGAAAGTGATCCAACTGCTTTGAAAGTACAACACTGGATCTCTCCTGATAGCCAAACCACTTTTCTTGCATATTTCCCCCATTTCATCTTCCATTTCCGAAACTCAGTCCCCTGAAACCAGATTCTCTGATGCATGTTTGCTATCATTAACACATGATTTAACATTTAGCTTACTTTGTGCATCAGGTTAAAACTTCCTCCAAACACCACAGAACTTGGCTTGGAGTTTAACGTCAACTCTTAGTGCTGCAGTTGAATAAATTCTGTATCGCTGTCAGGAAATTAATAATGGAACTGCATACCTTTTTGAGAGGGTAATACTGCACATGCATATTATGCAAAGATTATAGTAGAAGTGAAGATATGAAGGGACCAGATTTCTATAGAACCTCTGTGATGGCAGGTGTTGCATAACTTATGCTTAGCATGATGGAGAGTCGAGCTGAAATTTTATTTAACTTTTGCAGACCTACAAACAGTTAACCAAAGTAAATAGTAAATTTAAAGTTGTTTGTCTCCAGATGCAGTGGATTATTACTTTCATCTCAAGTCATTTTTATATACATTTTACAGCAACGTAGCAGAGGTATGAGAAGTGAAAAAGACACCTTACCACAAATCTGTTATGTTTTATAAATAGTATAAACACATCATTTGGAATAGCTTTTAAAGACAGTGAGAATTGTGTAAATGTTTCAGGTCATTATCTAAATTTAAATGTTATATTGTTAATGCAAGTCTGTGTTTGTTTAGTTGGTTAAAAAAACTCAAGTGACTGATCAATCATCAATTATGTTTAAACACTATTTGGATGAACAATTGTCCATGTGTCAGGTGCATTTGCTTCATCATGTTGAACATAGTTGACTGCCTGCTGTTTAACTATAATAGTTGTTCATGATACTAATGAATACTCGATTTAAACCAACATACTATGCTAAATTTCATAAAATATGTCTGATGGACACATTGGATCATCTCTTTGTGCACTTTTTTAAAAAAATGTGTGTATGCACATGTGATTGCATCCAAGTCTGCTTGTGCCCTTTCGCTCCACTCACACCTCTTCAATCTCATCAGCCCACATGATTAAGATTTGGCACCTTGAATTACCTTGTCTTCATCTGGAAATATTTCAGCTGCATTTCTGCCACTCTAAAGGGAGATGGAGATAAAGGAGAAGAAGGTAAAAACACATCCTGTTGTGTGAAACCTAGAGAAGGCCTTGAACCCTGCCATTCATCCCTTTCACTTCATCAGCTGAGTCTAATTGCCAGAGAGGACAGGATACCCAGGGCCCAATTGTTCTTTATCCTCTTTGGAGCCTCTGAGGCATGAAAAGCGAAAGGCCCGCTTTTGATCTTTTTTTTTGTTAGTTTTTTTTCTCTGTCATCCCCTACTATCCTCTCCCTTAGAATGAGACACTCTTTTCACTCTGTGCTCCCTTCTTCATCCACGCAAAATAATTATCAAGCTCTGCTTCATCAAATAATGGTGGATATTGGAGGTCATGATGGGGAGGGCCAGAGGTCTGCAGGGTGGCCCTCGGACGTGGTGAAGCGTCCATCTAATCTTAGAGGCAGCCTCCTTAGCTGTGGCTACCTTTATATACCTTGACCTCGGTTTTCGTTTGTCTGTCCTAATGAGACCCTCTCATGCAGCCAATGCAATAGAGGTCTTGCAATGGCAGGGTTGGGAGGCCAAAGTACAATGAGACACAGGGCTGTGCTGAGACAAGGGCGCATCTGTGCTATCTTATTAAGCCTTGGAAAAGAGCTCATGCGTTTCAACGGCCCATAGGCACTGAGAGCAGATCTATTGACACCTACTTGTCCTTTGCGGTCAACACCTTTCTGTGTGGAGGCAGGCACACCCAAGTTCTTCTTAGAAGTAATTCTTGGCAGAGCGTTTAGTGAAGGCAAAGTGCTTAACTCGGTTTGGGTGATCTTGTGTCGTGAGGATAAAGGATGCTGTTTTGTAATGATGAAAAATTCCTCCAATCTGGGAAAGTGACAAAGGATGCCAATTTGCTAAAAGAAAAGAAAAAGCCTCATATTTAAAGAAAGAATGACACTTAAGTTTGTCTTATTGCATCCATGCTTTATATTTTTAATTTTTTTGTTTTTATTCATTGTAGGTTGTGAAGTAGGCTGTAAGTTATTGTTCATCATATATTTTTTTTAATTGTATATTTAGATATTTTTGTCCTTTCCTCCCATTTACTTATAGATTTGGGTGTTACCCATGTCTAGAAATTTGTCTACATTTTAAAGAGTAAAATAGCCACCTAAAACTCCTTTGGGAAAAAGAAGTCGCTTTCTAAGAAAACGATAAGATGCAAGACAGCAACACTAGCTGCCTATCTAATAACAAAAGGGACAGCAGGATATACTATAAGTAGAGCAAAATGACAAACAAAAACACAAGTAGGCAAACAAAAACCTTTAAGCAATCATGTTAAGCACGCCTAACATCTGAGCACTGTGCGAGAACAAAGCAGGGCTCCTGTCAGTGCATCGATCCACTCCTGAAGGCACACATCCATAGCTCTCTGATTGCTCCCTGCCTCTCGCGCCTCTCTCCCCCGCGCCTCTAACTCTCTGCTCTGGCTCCTTTCTGAGAGTGTGCTTATTGATCTGGCCTACTTCGTTGGAGTTAACTCACTGATAAAACCTGACCAAGGGCTTCCAATGGCCTGAAAGAGTTTGGAGAGCTGGTGAGAGGGATGATCAGGAAATTTTTAAAAGAAAAAAGAAAAAGGTTTCTACATTTACAAAACAAAATAAATGTTTTGTCATAATATTCACAGGTTTTTTTTATTATTAAAAATGCAGAGTCTAGTTTTGACATTTGTAATGGCTTATTGTCCTCCCATGGAATGAGAATTTTATTGCTGGCAGCTTCACAAGAAGATAAAATGAGACAAGATAGTTACTCAGCTTAAAATATTAACCTTTATCTGATTTGATTAACCTGCAGTGTTGTAGTTCTTTAGCAGCTAATAACCTTCTGAATTGGTGTTGTAAAGTCATCTAGACTGGGAAGCACCTTCAAAATACTGAATGAATTTGGGACTTTGAAATAAATATTAATATTAATTTTAAAAAGCCATGTTTTAGGTTCAAGTTGAAGATCAAAGTAACAGCATAATGTGCTCTGTGTTGTTCAAATATATATATGTGTCCAAACCAAACAATTTTCTGTTCATGAACTTGCCATTTATATTTTATACATGATTTTACCAATACTTTATACTGATAATTAGATTTTTAAGAATGCATCTAGTATGTAAATGTCTTGTCAAGGGTTAAAATCCACCCACTGTGTGCTGTAGTTGGTCTCTTGCAGTGCTTTTGGTACAGTTACACAAGACGTTTGTACTTTGCAGTCTTTAAATCACTCATACATATCAGAGACGGCGCTTTTTTGCAGTGAATATATTGAGCTTTGTTGCGATTGCAGAGTTGCAGCACCAGTCATTCATTCATTCATTCATTTATAATTGCAGCTGAAGTAGTCTGACATATTGCACTGTATGTGCTGAGTTACACTCATTTACACTCAATTGGACTAGTGGAATGTTATTGTAAGTCAAATTTGTCCATTGACTTGACCTGGCTGCTTAAAATAGCAGTTGAATTAGTGAAGCTTTTCAGTTTGATCAGCTCTATTCTGCTGTGAACCATCTGTGATATAATAGATTAGGAACTAGGAAAAATTGCAGCATTGTCTTGAATGAAAAAATAAAGTATTATAATTATTAGTACAATTCACATGCACTGTAGTATAGATCTCAAACAATCAGTAATTGCTTATAATTTTTTCTCAGGAAGGCTTACACTGTAATCTCAAAAATTTCTTAAAAAATGTGATTCATGTTTTGTGTCAGTATGTGTAATCACGTCTCCAGAGTGTGATTACATTGTATGTCAGTTTGTGTATATTTTTGCAAGTGTGTTGTGTTGTCATGTTTGTAGCATTCCATGTGGGAGGGTCTGTTGATAAGTAAGCCATCTGTAGTGTTCTGCCGAACGACATGTTGTAAAGCGCGATTTGAGAGTGTGGAGAGACTTGACTTGACAAATCTTGGCACATAATGAGACAGAAGGGAGTAAAGGCAGAAGTCTGTCCAGAGATAAACAATTAGATTTGTCCCTGAGGTAAAGGCCATGCAATGCAAGGACTCTCAGACTAACAAAATCAATATGGCTTCCAGTAAGAACACTCAGGGGGTAGAGTGATGAAGAGGTTATCATTCATTTCTCAGATTAGGACACACATACACAATGAGGAACAGTCTAGCTTTAAAAAATCAATATGATCACTGGCATGAAAGACGCTTGTCAGTGATGTATATATTTGAAAGTATGCACCTGCTATTCAGCTCTGTCAAATACGATTGGTGTAATGAGACGTGATAACATAGATCAACAAGAATACTGAACCGAGCTAGTCAAGCCAGTTTTCTTCAGCAGCCAATTGTGAGAGGATCTTAGAGGAGACAGCATTTGGGAATGATATTTTCACACCCCAGATAAAACCATAATGGAGCATGAGCCATAGACAGAGTGGGCAGTCCCTTCGCGTTGCATCCCCTCTCAGGCCCTGCCCAGACTTGCAGGTCTAATCTAACATCTCACCACTGTTCCCAGCAGGCCTCACAAGGGTAGCACTGCCAGGGCATGGAGGGTTGGACTGTTTGGTTGTGGGGGGGAGGAGGCTGTAGTATCCCGCATTGTGCTTGCGCTGGCTTAAAGAAGACAACAAAAAGAGAGAATGAATGGTTCTGGGGTGGGAGCGGGGGCAATCACAACTTGTGTGCAGCCGCCGTCAGGCAGGGAAGTCTCCTCAGAGACGGCGAGTCGCTGACCATAAAGGTGTGAGTGTGAGCCTCGGCCAGCCTGTCGCCTCATCTCCATGGAGACGGCGACATGGCTCCCCAGCGGGCTCGAGTCTGCTGTGGCCCTCGAGCAGCAGGTTCACTTGGGGATGTGGCCTGGCCATCACCTGGGCTTCAGGGGACCAGGAGGCAGTGCTCCGATGACCTTCAACAACCTGCCAGTCTGTCATCACGGCCTGGGGAATAGCATGAAAAAAAATCAGCTAGGGATTTGTGTAGAGACATTGTTCACTGGGCCATTGTATCTTTGGAGGAGACTCTTTGTTCCAGTGGGAACGGACTATAGTGAAGGACGTACTTTTCACAACATTACCTCAACTGATGTTTAGAAATGTCCTTCGCTTGAAGTACCGTCTCATGTCAGGCAAAATGTGGTGTTTTAGACTCTTTTTTCGTATATTGGTTAATAAAATTGAAATATCTCCCTCAAAAAAAGTTGAGAATAAGACTAAATTAACGTTTTTAAATTGCAATGTAACAGTATAGTAGTGATTCTGATCCTACTTCTGACAATAAAATCACAGCTTCAATAATTGAATTGAATTGAATACTTTCAATTAAAACATTTTTTTCATCGTACAATGAATGTGTTAGATTAGAAACAGTTCAATACAAAATGTTAGCGCAAATAATATATTTTCAAAACGTGCCAAATAAATTGATGTTTCCTCGTGGACACTTGAGCTGCTCCTAATTATTGTCATCATTGATTAATCTGCCATTAAGTTCTTGATTAATTGATTAAATGCCAGTCACTTTTTGCTACTCAGGGCATTGTTAATTTCTTGCTTTGTCCGATGAACAGTTCAAAACGCGACAATATTTATATTGAAATGATATGAAATAGAGGAAAAAAGCACATTCTTCATACCTCTTCATACTTTATTATGTATAAACTACAAAGTTTTTTTTGAATTTATCTTATTTTTAAACGAGAGCTCATAAAGTAATACAAGCATCAGAAAAACCAAATGCAAAATAAAGAAGCTTTCTGCTTTTTCTGGGATGTGCACACCGGCGTAGTTAAAAATTCAGTATGATTAGATACATAATCAGGAACATCAGAGTAATTCTGTACAGTGTTATAGACTATTGTTGGTATCACTGTGATAAATTATTGCCAAATGGGATCTCAAATCTTCATTTGAGTGTAAAGCAGCGCCATCCAAACCATTCCCTGGAGACACTTGTGTTGCATTATCTGACAAACCAATACAGGAGATTCTGTGGAAAAATCTGTGCTTTCTTCTTTTCAGCCAAAAAGAAAGAGGATTTTGAATGGAGTGGTGATTCTTTATGCAGAGCTGAGACGCGACACCTTCCAGACGGTGAGAGATGGCGAGCCCTAATAATACAGAGCTGTACAATGGTTCTGACAGGCGAGCAATAAAGCAATCAGGGTCCCAGGCATTCCAAATCTCTTTACCGCCCACCCTCTAACAGACTGAGAGATGGGCGGCTGACCTGTGAGCTGTCAATCATGGGGGATACCTGCTGGAGCCTGATCAGGGAGAGCTGAGGGCACCAGTCCATCAGATCTGTTTTCACACTCCAGACACTAACATTGCAAGCATAACCACAGACACAAAAAAGCCCCACCGCCTCACTCTTAATTAGGAGATGTGTGTGTGCGCGTGTTGTTTCGGGGGTGGACTTGTTTGGTTTAAATGGGTATGGGAGTGTCTTAGATATAGGGGGATAGTAAGTGGAATCCCAGTGAGACAGAAAATAACCTTTTCCCTTGATTTAGGAATCAGGCATTGATCTGTCATGCTGTTTTGTACAAGCAAGAGCTCTTTCAGCATTGCTTCTCAGTGTGTGTATATGCAATGTGTGTACATGTGATTGGGGTGTGTGTGTAGGGAGGGGGGGTTAAGGCTTGTTCATTAGCTGTCTGTAGCCCATTCCAGCAAATAGATCACCATAATTCTGTGGTTAGTTAATGGCTTTCTGGTGTTTCCTCTAGAGTCTTCCTGTCTGAGGGCTGACTGCTAAAACTCCTCCACTGTTTTTTCCTCCTTTTTCCAAGTGGGGAGTCTTGTGTTCTGCTGCCTAATTCAGACAATTGGCTTCAGCCAGTGGGCAAGTCTGCGAGCAGTCTGGCCGCATGGATTCACATTAGAGAAGTAAAAGCAACATCACAAAAAACATGCTGATCTGACATTCTGTCTCACTGACTGGAATCATATTGGTTCTCTACAGTTAAAACCAATCTGTGACAGGAAATCGTCTCACAACAAGGGGTTATGTTTTTGTGCTGTTTGTTCCTGCATTATTTTACACATTCACACAATGTCACATTTTTAAGTGAAATTTGACATTTAACATGTTAAAGTGAGCACAGAATACATTAAGGGGAATTGTGATAATATAAATTTTCTCCATATAGAACATGATGTCCTTTGTCTTGTGTAAGATATTGGAAAATTCAATGAAAATGTTGAACTCTTTCTCTCCTGGCATTAAAAATTCAAAAAAAATATTATCTGATTTCATCACAATTACATGGTTCAAAGTTTATGTCAATGAAAATAGTTATTTTATGCCTTAAAATGACTTACTCTAGACATTGCCTCCTTTAGAATGCAGATCTGTTTCTATTTACACAAACCCCTTCACTCCTTGCTGCAGCTCAAGCATATCAGCTCACCTACAACTCCACTTAAACACTGGGAGACTACTCTACACCACACAGTGACAAGTGTGAAGCCATTCATGTTCGAACTGGAAACGGATTCCAAAGATGACTAAAGAAAGCCACCCTGCAAGCTGACAAAATTACTGCTGTAGGTTTGTTACATATGAAACCCTGGCTGACTGAATCTGTGTTTGTAGACTGTCATTGGTACATGGCAGTTGTCTTTTAGCATGGAAAAAATACTGTGTACACATGACAACACAGTCAAAAACTTTTGGGGGGGTCTTTAAATGCAACAGACATTGCATTGAGTTGATAAAACAACATCCACAACTAATCCTGAGCAGATATCTCGACTGACTCGCATACAATCAGTTTTTAATGGTTATTCATAAATTAGTAAATGCCATAGGAGTTAGTTAGGATATTTTTTTTATCAAGAGAAGCATTTTCTTCAGACTTTTAAACACTGGGTACGCCATCATCTAACATCAGCTTTAGGTTGAAATCTGATGACATGTCATTTACTGCAAAGTATAGATTATTATAGGTATTTGTTTTTGATGTTTGAAGTAAAGTTAATTCTTTTTGACGTCAGATCATAAGAGAATCATCACCTAACTTGTCTCTGCACCATTTGTTGTTTTAGGGTAATAGTTTGTTTGCTCTGTATCTACTTTGCTTCTCATCAACTCAGACAACTATCTGTGTAGATAAAATAAAAGGTCATAGAATTAAAGCAAACAAGTGGCTGATCAAGTCAAGTGTCTAGCAAGGAAAAACCCATCAATCATAATGAGTGGATGTTTGACTTTATGCTCATCAGGTCACTAAAACAAAGGCATTGTTGCTCTGATCCTGGTGAATCCATAGTGTCAGTACTATCTTAACCGCAAGCTGAAAAGCAGTTTTCCAGGTTGTTGCATGTCTGACCACATCCAGCATCACTGCTGTTGGCTGTGGACAGAAATATTCTACCTCTGATGTCACAGTGTAGTCACATACTTTTACATCAGTGCAACATGCAATCTGTTGAAGACGCCAAATTCCAAATTTTCAGCTGATGTTAAGTTTCAGAGTAGGCAGGTGTTTGCTAAGTCCATTGGACATGCTGCTGTTTGGATAGCTCTGGTCACAAATCGAGCCTTTGTTTGTGTTGGTCGACAAAATATTATCTGTGATTATGAGAAGTGAAGCCATTGATCTGACCGAACTGAACAGTGTTGATCCGTCAATATTGCAGAGTAGCTAACACCAGCTAGCAGTTGTCTTGTCTTATGAAAGGATACAAGAGTGCTGCATCTGGTTTTGGTCCATGTTCCAGCAAACACAGTAGAATGTATTTACAGATATTTGGCATTATTTAGATGAAAAACTGAAGATTATTGACAGTATTCAAGTATTTCTGCATAGGCTGGAAGTTATAAAAAGAAACTGCAAAAAAAAATTATGTAAGAGAACAATGTTAAGTAGGTCAAGTTTGTCAAATATTGTTAGTAGACCTTCACTCTGTTCTCAAAACAAATCATTCAGTACAGTACCTTGGAAATTAATGAAAAACAACGGAAGGTTAGTTTTTTTTCTGATAGAATTCCATAATTCTGCTTTAAAGCTTATAGGAAGAAAATATACAAAATGTAGACCTGATAACTTATTTTCTGGTAGAATCTTATTTTCAGTGGAGTATCTAAACGAAGGTTTGAACAACAACTTCATCCATTCAACTGAAAAGTGAGTCTGTGTCTTTGGGGAAGATCTTTGTAGCTTTGGTAGCTATCCAAAAACAATGACAATCCAAGTTCTAATTAAATCCTATTAAATCATGACATTTTCAGATGTGAAGTTGAGTTCTCAAATGGTAGCCACGTGACAACAAAAACGGAAAATTGTCTTTTTCTTTTAGGAAATGGTTTACCTTTTTTCACTCCAGCATCATAGTTTATCATGAGTTAAATAGCAGAAAACAAAGCTAACCAAATTTCCAGATTTATATATTAAGTCCTGATAACCTCAGAAATGATTGTGTTTGTCAGTAGTTTAAGAACAATGTTTGATTATGATTGGTTAGTTGGTAACCAGCTCTAAATTCAGAGTAGGAGTTGTATCACGGTTAAAGTTAACTGTGTTATTTTAGCAGCTCTTATTACAGCTGGCTGCTAAAGATTTCAGCTTCAAAGTAATTGAAATCACTGTTACACCTCAAGTGCTGGTATCAGGGCCATATTGGTGGTAAGAAGGTGGAATATACCCACCACTGCGCAGGAGGTGTTACAGTATCAACGTCAGTTATGTGTTGATAAGTGGTCCTAGAAAGCATTGAGATTTAGAAGGTAGCTACCCTATACAAGGAAAATACTGCAGTCAAAAGTTATGCTTTAGACTGAAACGTTGGATTGATACTACTGATGAATTAATGTGGAGGCAACATTTTACTGCTGCAGTTGGCTAAAGTAGATTAGTTTGAACTAGTATATACAGGTCTGAGCCATCAAATCTGTAGGAGTGCATCTGTTTTATCAGCTCACCATATCTTTTATGTGTAAAAGCTTAATAAAGGTGTCAAATAAACATAGTAGAGTAATAAGTACAACATTTCTGTCTAAATTGTTGTAAAGCATATGTATATAGTTTTGTTGGGTTGAAGCCACAGTGTCCCCACCATTGTTCATTGTTCCCATAAATGGACCACATATGGGGCTCTCGTGAATTACTGTGATTTGATTCATTTGATGTACTGTTTTGAGCACTATTTAATTGTAAATGTTAAACTTTTAGTCTTACAAGTTATTTCTAAGCATATGGCTTTCAAATAGTTTAAAAAAAAAAAAAAAACGCACTTTTGAACAGTTGCACATTCTACATCCTGCAGCAACATTCAGCGTCTGAAGAACTAATGAAGGAGTGTTTTTGTGTGTCCATGCCAGCGACAGATGTGGCCAGAGGCATTATGTTTTCAGGTTGTCTGTACATTCATTTGTTCCGTTCTCGTGAATGTGATATCTCTTGAAGGTCTGCGGGGATTTCTTAAAACTTAGCATAAACATTCATTTTGACTCAAGGATGAACTGATGCTATTTTAGTGGCCAAAGGTCACCGTGACCTCACAAAAACAGTTTTTGGCCATAACATGTTTGGTGAATGCGAAACCTAGGGGATGCCTCGAGGAAATTTCCTCATATTTGGACTCAAGGTCACTGTGACTGCATGCCCGCCCCATTTTTGAGAAGGCGATATATCAGGAATGCCTGGAGGGAATTTAATTGCATCTGGCACAAATGTGCTGACTCATGAATTAATTGATTAAAATTTGGTGGTCAAAGTTCAACTGCTTTTAGTCTTTGTGCTGCACACACCGGGGACACTTTACAACACACAATAAAACTTAACACGCTTGTACCTCAATTAAACCATTATTACAAACTACTCTACTGGTGAATGTATCTACTTTTTCCTGTGTTGTTTGTTTAAACTGTACTCTTTGATATTGTTAAAAATAAAAGTGTACCTTCAATGATATAACACATTATTTACCATAGCTCAAAAATGCATGCACTGTTTATGACACAGTTTTACACAAATGTTTGACTTGATAAAATGACGAACTGATGACATTTTGTATCCAAAAGGTCAAGTCTGGACAGACAAAGATGTACGCTACAACCTGACTGGTAGAGGTTTACGTCATCTGTCCAAACTGAATAAACACAAGCATGCTTTGAGGTTTGTTCATGACTTTTTTTATCTGCATTTCATCTGAACAGCATATAGAGTAAGATAACTGGTGTATAATGGGCCTATATTTAATTGAGAAAGACATCAAATATTTACCATTAAATTCTACAATTATGCATCTGGAGATATCTAAATCTATAGAAACCTACTTAGACAACATTAAAACAACCCACTTAATATTGTGTAGGTGCCCTTGTGCTGGAAAAAGAGCTCTGACCCAATAAGCCATGGACATGTTACTACTGGGGATCTCTATCGGTGCCTTGTATTGGGACAATAGTGTGGGTTCTTTGTCATGTTCCTCAAGTCATTCCTGAGAAGTTTTGGTGTTTTTAGTGTAGTTGGAAACATTGTCCTGATAGAGCAGGCTGCTGCTGTTTGAAAGAGCAGTTGCTACTAGAGGGGTATGCTTGGTCTGCAGAAATGTTTAGGTGGGTGGTATATGACAAACTTACATCCACATGAATTTCAGGACTCAAAGTTTCCTAGAAGAACATTGCATTGAAACAAGATGTTATTCACTTCACATATCAGGCTTTTTAATTTTGTGGCAGATTGTATACATAAATACGGTATGTTATATATGCATGTGGTTTACACTATATTCTACCAAAGGATGATGGACTCGCTGTGTTCTCTCTGACAACGCCCTTGGAATTCTATTGCCTTTGGCTGCTGATTAGATTGAAAACGAAAACCTTGAAATCTTCAAACTGCGGTTGTAAACTGTCAGTGATAAAAGATAAAAAAAGAGGATATTGTATGTTTGAAGGTGTTTTATTTCTCAACCATATTTGACAATGAATGATGAGTTGTGCAGAAGTCTTCACTTGAACCGTCCCTCGGGGGTGCTTGGTCGATCCCCCTCACCTCCCAGCAGCATCTGGGAAACTTCTGAGGCCTGACGTCCAAGTCTCCATCCAAAGAAATGCTTGTCTTGTTCCTTCCAGCTCTCTGATGTCATTCTGCACTGAGAACCTGTATGTGATCTTCTGCAGCTGGAAGAGCAGCCCATATGCATTTTACACGCCAGTGAAAAGCAGGTTTTACTGGACCGTTCACCATCTGACATCACACTGAAGTCTGGTTGAGACTGGATTTTCCTCCGATACTTCTGTCCACTGACAGCAGTATTTTCAAAACACATCATGTCTTTCACATTTTTATATCATGCTGTATATCCAGACATAGATGTCTGCAGTTAATGGCTTTACCAGATCTCCGGGCTTTTGGTTTGATTTTCTGCCAATGTATATGGTTTGTTACATAAACACAGTGATCACTACTTTATAGCTAAGTGATTTTGCATATTTTAGTATGGTTGGTTCTAGTTCATGTACAAAGTTCACAACAACTTTCTTTGACATCTAGAGGTTAGAATCTGCTGGGAATTTTATGAAAATCAAGAAGTTTTCAATATTTTCATTGTACTGAACTTTTGAGCTTCAAATACGATACTGGAAGTTCTCGTCTCAAATCTGGCCCATATTGGCCTTTATGGAGTCACAGCTCCTTTTTAAATAAATTGAGGCAGAGGTGGAAAAATAGGAAACAACTGATCATCTGGCTGCCATCTTGGTTTCGTCTGTGTGGAAGTTTTGTTCATTTTGTTCATTTTCCCACACACAGCAAAAACAAACAAACCTGAAAGCCTGCACCGGCAACATCTTCCCTTTATTGGCAGTTGATACATGAACAAGAGGTTGTCTTGGCTGAAAAAAGCAACTGCTGAGGCGTTGCTGGACCTTCAGACCTTTGTGACCAATGGCGTGTCATCCCTCACTTTGTCATGTTTAACTAAAACCAATCCCCATTCAAAACAGCATCCATCAGTGTTAGTTGAGAACAATGACAGATTGCCTTTCTGCTGCACTCAAAGCATCTGGATCCTTTCTCTACTCCCCCTCTTTTATTTATGGTAAACAGCCTGAATAACAGCTGGGCAATGGGATTTTACAAGTTAATCAATTGTTTGTTAGGAGCCACAACGATGCCCCATACCCAACCATCTGCGAGTTAATGTTCATTTACCATGCTAATTTTCCCACAGGCAACGGCATATCTATTGATTACTTCTTGAGAGATTTGTCCACATTTAGAATTACGAAATGCTTAATATAGAAAATTACACTTTTTAGGAGGCTACATTGAAAATGTGAGAGTGTTTAATTTTGGCTGCGAGAGAGAAAATGTTCAGCATTCAGCATAACTGAAATAAAACGGAAAAGTTAGCTCAGCTGGTGCTGATAAACTTCAACAAATGGTGCAGAAACAGGCACAAAACTACAAAAGTAGTAACTCTGTTTTCCCATCCACATTTTATTCTTGCAGTGGAATGTCCTGGGAGCCATATTAAGTTTCACACACTGGTGGTGCATGTAGGTAAGCAGTGTTTATCCTGGAACTGTGCTTCCTGTTAAAGTGAAGTTGCCTTTGTCTCTCCCCCCAGGTGTTTGTGCCTTTGGAGAAGCCTTGGTGTTTTGTTCCTCCTGAGCTCCGCATGATGACCCGCATGGAGACAGGTCTCAGAAAGGTCAGTCATGAGCATCCCCTTTCTGTTCAATGTCAATGCATTCGCTAATGTAATAATCAAAAAGGTTGGCAAGAATATATTTTTAATTTGTAGTAAAGGCAGCTTTTTACATTAAGGATATATAACTTATAGTTTTATACCACACACATTAATACACTAGTACAAAAACATGAATGTTAGAAAAAAAATGTAATTCCCTGCAACTGAGTATGAGCCTGCAACTCATCTTCAAAAGCAAGGAACATAAAATCTTAAGAAAGCAGAAAATAATACTTGCAATCATTAATCAGACAATAGAACATTTAGAAAACTCATAAATAAACAATTGAAAAGAAATTCTTTGATAATGTGTAGAAATTTGACAACATATTGTTTTTTTTTTTATTGAATCTACTTTATTTGGCCATGCTATCTTGGCAGCCTTGAGCCAATGTTCGGATAGGGCACCATTTACAACTGTGCTGTGAGCACTGGTATTCACCTTTCCTGTTTCCCGGCTGCAGCACAGAAACCACACACTACTTTATTTATAATCCAACCAACCTCAATGTGTAACTCTTGCCCCATACTCTTGCTCGCATCACACAGTGAGGTCACTTCCCTCTGCACCTCCACCACTGCTCTTGCATTCCAACATGGCTCTAGGACAGCAGCCCAGCAAAGCTCTATACTCCTCAAATCACAAAGAGGCCCAGATCAGAGCCGAGCTGGATGTGAGCCAGGATCCAGGCCCTCACAGCCCAGGCAGCTGGGGGCAGCCTATAATAAGTGGGAGACAATGAGAACTAGCACACCTCCCACGCTTTGCATGTGGATGTTGACTCAGAATTGAAATTAAATGGTTTCATAGGTTTTCCATAGACCACCCTAATTATGAAAAGATATGAAAACCACTAGTGGGTTTTGCAGCAGATGTACATTGTGGTTCTAGATTTACTGTCCTAATTTAAGAGAATATTTATTATTCAGTTTACTGTAGTGAACTTTGAAGGTGTAAAACTGCAAAAGACAAACATTAGCCTAATACAATACGCATGAAGAAATGGAAAAAAAGTTTTTTTTTTGCAGTATTTGATTTTGCTTTGATGTGAAAGAAGTACAAACTTATTAAGTGTCAATGCTTATTAATTCTTAGGCCAGCATTCATTTTTTATCTACACTATTTAAACTCTCTATTTAATGGCACCAGACTCAGTTTACTGTAAAAACTAGAATAGTTTTTTTTGTTCTCCAGCAGTCATCAAAAACACATATGTACATTTATATATTTTTTTTCACATGGGAAACTAGACATATTAAAGGCATTCTGTTTTAATGAATAATAATGAACAGTTCACTGTGATGTAGATGGCGGTGGTGCTTTAATGGTCCCTTGTAGCCTCTTAAGCCTCTGGTGATAAATCTTACACAGGCTCACTCGTATAACTAAAACCCAAACCTCATTCAACTTCACATCCATCAGTGTTTGGCTGAAAGCGATGACAAAGCACTTTCAATTACACCAGTAACTGACTCTGGAAACAGTTCATAGCGGGGTCCGGGCTCAAAGACTAGGGGAAAAACACAAGGGGGAGGGCAGAATGGCTGGTAGGGCATCCGTTTGACTCGCTCCCAAATAATAAAAAGGGTGGTGTGACTCGGGGACACAAGGGATGCCGCCAGCATCGCGAACCCAAGGACAATTCACCTATTTTGTGTGCTGTCACCCCTGTAGTCTGATTTATGGTTGGGACATCCTTCCTATGACCCATTCGTCCATCAGCTTGGCGCTATGAGGATACTCTGGTGATTAAAGGCTGAAGTATCAAAGCGTCCTCAGTCAGGGCCCTTGTGTAGTACCAGAGGGCCTAGCGCTGCTGAATGGGGAGTGTGGCAGTTGGGAGGGAGAGCGTTGCAGCGGCAGAGGAGTGCCATTCTTAACCCCGAGCACCAGAGGATAGAAGAGCTTTTTGAGAATCCATCAACTGTAAATGCTTCATTCCATAATGTTGGTGTTTTCTTTTCCATTTTTCCATCCCAATTTGTAATTATATTATGTCGAGTGTGTGCTCTCTAAAAGTTAACATGGCACTGTTTAATTGGAGTGATTTTACTCATAATTGCATGATCCTCTCTACCACTTTTGGCTTCCACTTTGTTTGAATAAGCAGGCTAATTTCGGAATCCATCCTCAAAATTAATCAGTATAGCATACTTAATATTGAAGTTCAAAAATGAAATAATTGAGAAAATGTAAATCTGCTTCGAATAATGGGAGCCTTAATCATCAACAAAAACAGCATCCCAACAATGACAGCACCAGACCGGGACAAGGCAACAACAGATAAGTGGTGATAATTTCCCTCTTTCTCTCTTTAAAATGCCTTTATTACATAAATAAAAACAGAGTCTGATCCTCCAGAGTGCCTGATCTTTTATAGCACCTCTGACTCAAACCCCCCTGATGAAAGGCCCACACTAACATCAGGAGTCCAGAGCCTTTACTCTCTCACTTCAGGCAATTATGACACAGAGGAGATCTTTGCCTTCTGCACTCCAAAAGAAGAAGAAAAAAGGCATCCCTTTTTTCTTAGCTTAGTTGTAAAAATAAGCTTGCTCTCCTCAATTGCAGTCACCTCATGCCCTTTGCAATAGCAGTAAGGATGTATCGGAACAAGCCATGGGGCAAAACAAATCACTTGTGATTTACAGAATTATAAAGATTTTAATAGCTGCAATGTTTCTCTCTCAGATTGGTCTTTATTTCCCGGAGTCAAAGTTTCCTGGGTGCCCCAGGCTTTTGAAAAGCAGTAATTGGCCAACAGAGAGACTTAGGATCTCCCTGAGTGATTGAGGGTATTTGTTGCTATGAACTTGAGGGTATCACTCTAAAGATCACAGGTCCAGGTTCTGAGAGACTGCAACTTGTCAAGCACAATTCATTTTGCAGCTGTGGAAGTCGGACTACTTTTCCACACAGTTTTGTTTAAAGTTTTAACCTTTCGGTGGAACTTGATGTGTTTTTTTACTGATTAGTTGCATTTCCAAATAATTCAGTATAAAATAAGGGGCCCTGGTTTGTGACCTAAAGACAGTTTGGAATTAATGCAGAATAAATGCGATGATGAAGGAAATGAATGTTATTCTGGCACGTTAAAAAATGAAATAAAAAATCAGTGATGTACGTACAAAGTGCATCTTTGAAGAACGACAGATTTTAGAAATGTGATTAAAAATCATTTTCATTCTACTCCAGGTCTACAACAGCACACACTTTTTTTTTTTAACCATAACAACAATATTAATATACACTATATACAATTTAATCTATTACAGTTCATAAATACAGTAAAGAACAATAATCTACTTGAACTAGGCTCATAAAGCCTAATGTGACTTTCAACACATTCTCTCACAGTAAATACTAAATCAACCTAAATTACCAATTAGTCAGAAATTTGGAAAAAAAATTTTTTTTTACTATGCCGTCTGCCATCACTGCTTAACAATTTATGGAATATATTAAAATGTTAAATGACAGTTTTCTTATTGTGTGTTTAAATATAAATTAATGCATTTTTATGTGTTATATTATAAAAATATATCAATATATTTCTGTTATGCTCTTTTAGAGAAAGCACTGCATTTTACCTCACATGTGCAGAACAACTCTCATAATGTTGAAAGCATGTGCTTTCCGTTAGGAAAACAAGTCTGGCAGTAGCTAAGCTATATTAAGGAAATCCACCAGGGAGGCATAATCGAGTTTGACTCTCCACCGGTGGTCTCCTTGTTAGTGTTGCGAGTGTCAGAACTGACAGTGCAGGTAGCTCAAATGCCACTTAAGGTTTTAGCTTCAGTGGCTTTTGGAAAGAAATGACCGTGACCTGTGTAGCTTGAGCCCACATCCCACACCCTTTCTGCCTGACAGCCGCTCAATGGCAAGTGTCTGCCAGCATGCCGAGGGGAACGCTGCCAAGCAGCCGGAGATAGAGATGATTACCACATCCCTCTCTCCCTCTCAGCCTGCTCGCTGAAAACTGATACCTACTAACAAACTGCTGTCAACATGTTAGCGAGACAGAGAGAGTGAGAGCAATAGTATGTGCTGAGGGAGAAAAAAGGGAGAAAAAGAGATGTGTGGGAGAGTCAACGTGAGGAGTCCAAACATGTTAGGATTAATGACATTGAAACAAGTATTCTCACTGTTTTCAGAGCTAACACTATTGTGGGAGACTTGAAGAATGCAATCAACACTGTAAGGAAAATCCTGGTTAGGTTGGCACTCACCTAGAGCGTGATGATCAAATGATGGATGTCAGATGGTATAGTCACAAGGACGCTAGTTTTCAGGCTACTGTAACTCTTCACAGCAGCCACGAATGCAAATGTAGTAGAAAATTATTTCTTGGGTAGAAGTTTTACTTTTTCTGCTAATTTATGCACAATGAATGCTACATTGTCAAGAGTTTCTGTGCTGTTGTGCAGATATGCAAATTGCTCCAGACCTTTAGTCCAGTCACTTAAAACTTAGGCTTTCCTGCTGAGTAGAGAATAAATGCAGTTCTTCCAAAGAAGAGTTGTAAATGTCATTGTTTTTGAATAAATCCCCTACCGCGCCACTTTGGAGACTCACATTTAAGTGAAATAAAGGAAAAAAATCACAGCTGACATATATTTTTCTAATTGTTGCAGAAGGGGCACAGGAAGCAGCATGGAGTAGCTTGAATCATTGGTAATTAGAATATCGCTGTGCTAATTACAAAAGATTTTGATTGTCTGATTTTCAGCAGAAGGTCCATTTTAGCTACTGTCTTGATACACATTTGTTTTTGAAGATTTGGAATGACAATTATGATAATGCACATCCCAGCATGAAATATTTTTGTCAAAGATGGGAAAACAGGATATGTTAAGTAGACATAATGCATGTGTAGAATCTGTGAAAAAAAGGCTAATTAAAGACACTGTAATAATCTATTTTGTATTTTTTTTTTGTAATTTGAAAATGAAGCTGTTTAATTCTAAGATTATTTTCAAGGCGCTGCACATTTGTTCAAGAGTATTGTGACCGGATAAACTCGCAGGATAAAAAGAAATGCAAAAAGGACTTTTTGATGTGGCACCTAAAAGAGCCGCTGTTCACTTGTGGTTTTTAATCACCCTTCCTCTGAATGTGGGTTAAAATAGTCAGGTATTCGCTTTTCAAGTTTTTTGCTAGTACCAAAAATGTCAATTACTTTAGAAAAGGTAAAACTTGGTGCCCACAGCGTCAAGCAGTCGAACCTCATTCTGTACTGTGGTCTGTTATTTACGTGCTATTTGTTTACTTCAGTTATGAAATGCCACAAACTGAAGAGAAAATCAAGGATAAAATAAAACTGTTTGCAGTAATTCACTCTGGAACTTTGTTGAGCAACAAGATAAGTATTTCTCTAAAAATCAATTTTGGAGAAGAGACGATGGAAACAAACCTAAGTGCTAGTTTGAACCAACCCCATAAGGCTTCCAGGGAAACCACCAAGCCTAAGAAGCACTTTATTAGCCAGCAGGGGGGGGTCAGGAGGACCAGCCCTATCATTGATTGAGGTTGGAGGATGCATCCACAGCTGCACTTTCTCTAAATTTCTAAGAGTAAATATGCACCTTTTGAAGTGGGGGGTGCCTAGGAGCACTCCTCTGCACAGATTGTGTGGGTTTCTGTGGGGAGCTGTAGTTACGGGAAAGATCAATGGACAGGGCATTAGGGGGAAGAGTACACTACACTGTCCAGCCCTCCAGCCTGCAGAGCAACTCAGCAGCTCCTAGCTGGCCAGAATTATTGAGCTCAAGGCAGTTTAATTCTCCATGCTACTTTCTGAGACTGAAACATTTCAACCGACTGTAAAATGTATTGGAGAAAACACTGAAATATACTGTGAACTTTACATACAACTCGTGCTTGGTTCGCAGTGTTGCTTCCACTTTTGCCTTCACAGCGGCTATGTTAGTTTTTTGCAGCTGATATGGCTCTCCTAATACAACCTTTTATTTTTCTGAGGAAATAGAGATAATTGTCTTGAATTTCCCAACTTTTGAAACAAAAATCATCTAATATTTTTGACTGGAATAGTGGTGTGTATATAATTACTGACTGGAAAACGCCTGGGCCACTCTGTGAAAGCATGGAAAAACCCATATCCTGCTCATTGTTTGGCTGAATATGTGTACTTGTGGCTGGCTTTAAGTGCATCAGACTTGTGCTGAACACACAGCTTCCATATTGTGGTTTGTGAAGACTATGGAAAAGCCTTTTTGGGGTAGCCACACTTCCAGATGAGGCTAATCTGCTTGTGGTTGGTACAGAGTGATAAGTGAGCAAAGATTTTTTTAAGCCCTTTTCTCTCCTTATAGCTTTGAATAAGCCTCAAACTCAGAGTCTATTAGATTAAAATATGAAGACAGAATATTTAAATTGCAGCTATTGTTTGCAATTATAGAGAATCTTGCACGGTCGTTTTATTGACTGTTAAATTGAACGAGTCTGAATTAAATTTGTCCGCCTAGATGAGGACAAGAGGACTAGATTATTATCTGCTCAGTGTCATAAGTGTAGTGGCTCGGCGCTCCCAGGTGTCGGCCGGGTTTGGCTCCACCGGGCTCGGAGATGTAGCCAGAGAGAGTTAGCATTTACAACCCCTGTCACACCCCACAAAACACTGTGTCACTCAAGCACAGCCTGTGTGGCAGCTCTGGCATTAATGGAGACATTGACATCTTCCGACAGAGTGTTTATCTAATACTAATGCTAAGCAACCAGAGCCAGTCGCCCCCACATGGAGCCATCCAACCCTGCCGCAGTCGTCGGTGTCTGGCAATCGCACTAGTTTTCCCATTCATCCCTCAAGACTCTTTGAATTCACAACAATGACTTTGCTGCTCCTCTGTGTCATGTTTTTTTTTTTTAAACCATTCAGCCAGATATCTTGCCAGCATTCACTACAGCCAAAACGCCTCACAACCAGGTGTTTAAGACAAAGTTGAGTAAATTTCTGACATATTGCAGGACGCGTCACCTGTGAATGCTCGCTTGAATCAGCTCAGGGCCTCTAACAAAAGTTGTTTACATTTTTCTGCTGCGATCTTATTCTCAAGACGTTTTTTTTTTCCTTCACCACCCGCCTTACACACAGAGACTTGTACAAAGGGAGATTCTAACTTGCGTTTGTAGAATTGGTACACTTTATAGACATATTTAAATAATTTTACTTAAAATTCATTCATATGATAATATAGATACTATCATGTATAGCCCATATTATAGATTCTGTCAGAAAATAAAAGAAAGTTCTCAAGGAAATGTGAGAAGAAATAGTGCAGAACAGCAAGCAGTAGTTGTTTTCAGACACACATACCGTGCAGTATACAATGCACAAAAGGCCACAAAAAAATTCCTATATGTTACTATATGTATCAGAGACTGATGATGGGTTCATGAAGTGTATGGAGCTATCTTTAGAGGATTGATTTCCCATACTGCCACGCAGTTGGCTGCATTTATATTCCATGCCTGTGGCTCCGTGACCCCTGGTTCTCCTTTGATGTGGCAGGCAGAAGCACAAACCAGGATGAGGCAGAGAGAGAGAAGGCTGAGGGATAGCAATAGGTGAAACAGTCCACAATGGGAGGAGGTGGGGAGGAGGTGGGGAGGGGGTGGGGGGGGAGTGCAGAGATTTTTCTTGAGGTGCAGGTTTCTTGTAGGGATGAGAAGACGGGAAGAGAGAGTGCAAAAAACCACCGGTATGAGTTTGCGGGGAGCCGTGCGAACCAATGAAGCCATCATCTGACAGATCTGTGAGAGTTTGCACTAAAGGGCGGGCTGGTTGGTGGGTGGGCAGAAAGGAAGCCAGGCTGAGGGAGAAGGGATCGGGTGATGGTGGGGGGTTGGGAGAGGGCATGACAGTGGCGCGAGCTGATAGAGATGTCAGCCCTGCTTCAGTAATCTCACGACGGCTGGCCGCAGCGAGGGGCCATCGAGGGGCCCACGAGAGCAGAGGCATGATAGAGTAGACCACCACGACAACACTAGCAGGGGGCCGGGCGGTATGGACAAATCAAAGCGGGAAGAAGTAATTTTTGAGAAATTACAGAAATCTCCATGGAAATTAGCATGAAACACTTTCTAATCTCTTGCTTTTCACCGTGGACGATAGGGGTCAGTGCTTCAAGTTCTCCAGCCCTTGCTTTCTCTTTCTCTCTCGCCCCATCCCTAATTTCATTATTCCCTCTTGATTTTTTTTCTCTTCTCTCCCTCCTGCTTTTTATGTATACTCATTTTACAGCCTGACACTCTGAAATAGCCCCTCCCCTCCGCTCATATTCTTCAACCATTCATTTGCTTGAACCCTTTTCATTGACCACAATTAAACGTTTAGATTTCAAAAGCAAATCAAGGGAGAGCCAAGCCATGCCCTCGGAGTGACACGGGATCAAGCTGTTGGGTGCTTTGGAGCCTCAGATGGGGTGAATCCCCCAAGATGTGTCCTCTGCACCCTTCCTTTCGTTCTTGTGGTGTCTGTCAGAGCTCAGAACACTGTTCAAATGAATGGGCGGAGTGAGGCACCCCTAGTTGTGACCATGCGGTTATTGGTAATCAACAGCATTTACAGCAATACAATGAGTCCCTAAGCCATAATTCTTCTCATCACAATTGCTCTCGATTTCAATGATAAGAGACAAAAAGCACTTGAAGAAAATGGTGGCGGTGCAGTGTTGTAGATGTGCATGGCACATTTTGGAATTCTTCTGCAGTTTGCTTGGGGTTTTTTTCATACTTTTGTTGATGTTTATTTAGTTTTGGTGTGATTTGCACTGAGCACGTGCATTATATATTTGAGAGTGTGAAGTGTTATGAGGAGTTTTCATGAAAATATAACAACAATCTATTTTCATGTTTAAATTCATTAAAAAAAATCAGCAATGTTGGGCTTTAGATATATTATTATTATTATTATTATTATTATTATTATTATTATTATTATTATTATTATTATTATTATTATTATTATTATTATTATTATTATTATTATTGGGGCTGGGGTTTGTACCAAATTTAAATATATCATAGGAAATAAAATTATATTTTTGTGCATTTTGCATCCAGAGTGTTGTCCTCTTTCATGGCCGTCGTCATATCATCAAACAGAGCTCTAGTAAATAGAGCTGCTGCTGCTTTACTGAAACACTTACACAAAGAGCGAGACTGGGTTATTGTGCTATGTAAATTGTTCTTTCTCACATGCTTGTTTTCCGTGGACAGAATATTAAACTTATTTCGGGGAAAAAAGGGGAGAAATATCACATTTTGACTGAACAAAACCTAGTCTGAATGTAATGTAATATACCCTAAAACCAGATTATAAATCCATGAAACTGTGTCATGTGAGACTTAAGAGAGTCATTATGTTTTTCAGATTAATTGTTAGATAATTGATAATTTTTAAATGCTTTCCCATCCAATTGCCTTGCTACTGGCAACGGGAAAAAGATGCCAGAAAATCCGGTCGAGGCATATCTAAAAGGGACTGGGGTCTGTTGAAGCTTCAGCACAGGGAAGAACCAGAGGGCAAAAATGACCTTCTTTTTGTCCTATTATACGATAGTATTTTTAAAGAAATAGCAATAAATCCCCACAGCTATAATTTATTTGACATTAACAAAACTAATTTTGTAATTTCATCAAGGAGTTGTAATTTTCCTACAGTTTTAAATCACTGAGACTTGGTCCTGCTCAGTAACTCTGGTTGTCTTGTCGTCCTGACGTCCTGTTGGTGAATGATTTTCCTGAGCTCCTCTCTGCCTTATTAGATAAAGATGCACACAAATGCACTAATAGGTACAATAGACAAGATAGAAATAATGAGCATTAGGTCGGGAAGTAAAATAGTGGCATTTGATTAGCATTACATTGTGTGCTGATTCATGGGGAGTAACTACTGCGTAACTTTGGTAGAGACTTAATTAGAGTGCTTGCAGACTTGGACAGTGCAGTGACAAGCAGTAGAAATGTGTGTAAGATATAGCAACCTTTGTCACCTCTAGTTAAACCTTCTCTTCTGTTCTAACAGTTTGCCCTCTAATTAAGCTCCGAAGTTGGATTGTCTGGCTGTTTCTTTAAAAACCAGTCACATGCAATTTTGCTAATTGCAACTGGAGAAAATGACAGTATTCTCCAAAATCATAGTGTATCATATTGTCTAACATGTGTCACAAAGAAGTCCCGAAAATGATCAAACTATATATGTATAGAAAAGTTGCATTTGCTGAATGCGCTCTAAAGGTTTGAAACAAATAAAACTAAATAAAATTAGAATTAATGACAAAATCAGTTGTAGTTAAAATGCAACTAGTTGTAGATGATATTTCAAAGTCAAATGAAATGTTAACATGACTTCTACATTGTATTTTAGAATTTTTTATAATGAAATATAATGGTCTTGGTGCAACAGAATATGATATAATTTTCCGTGCTTTTATGTTTAAGGTTTTCTAAAGGTGTGAGAAAATAAAGATATAAAGCTGGAGATGCCATTTAACCCAGAAGGTACAAGCATTTGGCAGGGCCTGAGTGTACCTGCTCTCAGCTGCGGTTCTACCAGTAATAGATAGATGGCACTGCATCCAAGGTAGAGCAAAGGGCCACAGACTTCTTTCAACCACCTTTCAGGGTCTTAGTCTCATTATCCGTCTGAAAATTAACCTGTCAATTTATCAATCAACACCATCTTGAGTTTTCTGCCTCCTGTTTGGCGACTAGCATTACAACGACGCTGACACACTGATAACCAGGAGGTATGTGTTTGTTAGTGTAGTGAATGAGTGCATTATCACTTAAATGACTGCTATGAATCACAATTGCTGCCTGGCTGTTGATAAGAAGTAAATACACAAGCAATTTGATTTTAAAGTATATATCTGCTTATGTATTCTTTTATGTGTCAAGAAAATAATGTCAGGGCCAGATAGACAGTATTTTTTTTTTTTTTTTGCTTTGTTGCACACTGTTTGCTGTAAAAGTCCCAAACAATATAAGGTAAGGTTATGTTGCCAAAACTGCATTCTCCAGATTAACACCAGTGAAAGGAAAGATCTGACAAACTTGCATTTAATATTTAATTTAAAAATGTATAAAGTGTGCTGCATTATATTTCTTGCACACCTACAATAAAGATGTAGTGACACAAAATTAAAATCTACACTGAATATTTGAATGGTTATACCAAATAATAATAATGATCATAATAACCACAATTGTTATTAGATAATTATTGAAGAACTATTACTATATAATTATATGTCTGAACAAAATTGCTAAAAGTTTTAGCCACATATTTTTGGCTGTGTTGATAATTACTTTGTTATTAAGAACAAATAAATCTTAGATTTTTTTTTTAAAAAATATTTAGAATTTTCAATCCACATGTCAATGTCATTTATGTAATAATTTTATTTAGAATTTGAACAAACTTTGTACACACCAACATCAAAATGATAATTTAAAGCATTTCAAGGACATTGCACACATAGCCCCAATTCTCTTCTATTGACTTTGGAGTTAATGTTACATTTGCTCTGAGAAATATCTAAACGGGGACTGGATTGTAATACGTGTTTGCATGCTCAGCGTGCTACAGAGTTATAATAAGAACTGGGACATGCCTTTATCTCTAAATAGGTTTTAATGTGATAAGCTAAACTAGACCCTCAAAAATCCCCACCAAGTGCAACTGCGGGTGGGGGACCTCGGCTGCTTCGGTTCATTCTTCTTCCTCACTGCTCTCAGGTTATTAGCCGCTACATGACTGGATCGCCCGAAAATGGAAGGATGTGAACAGAACCAGATAGGGGTTGTGAATAGCGGGAGGGACTTTTCTTTTTCCAATTGTTGTTATTTGCAAATGGCCTTATTGTGTGGCCGTGTCGGAGAGGAGGGGGCGCTAGTGAGGGGAAACGGAGGAGAGTATTTTAAAATGCTGACAAAAAGACGAGAGAGAAAGGAACACAACATCTGGTAATTTGTTTCAGCAAGCTTAGCCTAATGATGTAAGCAGATTACTTTTCAAGAGAGTGGAAAAAGGGGCATAGAGGGTGTTTTTTTCTGTTTTCTTTTTTTTTTCCTTGTGCCCCTTAATGGGTCTGCCCCATTAAAGACCCAGACAGAAGCCACCTCCACACCACACAGTTCGTTCACGTCGGTGGCTCTATGTACGCTCCTCTCTGCTAGTTGATAATTCACATATTCAAGAAGTGGATTTTGATCAGATCAGAAAATTGCTTGGCACACATTAGGGGCTCGGGGTTTGTTTTTGGAGCCTCTTTTAGTGCCTTGAAAGGGGAAACTCCCTGACTATTGGAGGTGGGATGTAAGCCACGCGATGCTGTGGGTGCTCCGGGCCTGATTTTCTCCCTCTCCTCAGAGAGCAGAGATCAGTGGTATGCCCAGATTGAAAGGGAGGGCAGGAACCTGGCGTGATGAAGGACACTGGCTCCCAGTCAATGTGTGGAGGAGACTGGAGGATGAAACACACCATTAAGACCAATTTAGAGTGTTGCTCTAAATTTCAGCAGGACTGATCGATCCTGACAGGAGGGCATCGTACCGCCTGCCAGATCACTTAAACCACTGCCCCTTGTCTCACGTTGCTTAGTGTCATGTCATTGGCTATCATTCCCAGTCGAACACTGAGCTGCTGGATTTCGTTTCAATTACTACCTGTAGGATTACCTTTTATTTTTACACATCAGTAATCAATGAGGATTTTGATAATGTCATAATGCAATTTCGCTATTGCATTCTGTTCTTCTTTTTTCTTCTCTATTCTTAATCCAAAGTGAAATCCTCAGAGACTAGCTGTCCTGTTGGTTTATTGATTTCTCTCCCTTTGCTCCGTGAGCATTGGACAGCAACTTGAGAGCCAAGGTAGAAAAGAGACTATACCTTTACTTAAGGGTTTAGCCATCAGACAGGTAGTTTGCATGATAATAACAATAACAGAATAATGATACAGTTTATTTATAGAGCACTTTTAAATCAAAGTGCTGCACAGAATATAATGAGACACATTTCCCAAAATATGACAAAATAATGAAATTTAAAAAAAAAAAAAAAACTGAACCAAGTCTGACTTACAAATGCAAAATAAAACCAATTAAGATTAATGGCGAAACATAAAACAAATTACACAACGTAACATGCAAAGTGAGATAAAAATAAATCACCGAAGAAGAAAAAAATCCCCAAGTGTTTATTCATTTTTTAGTATTGCTACCTATGGCAATGCATTATATTTTATGCACATATTTTAGGACATATTTCCTCCTCTGTATAAATCTAGATGCGTATACTGTGATATAAGCTGCGTGTTATTATTGCTGTGCTACTATCTGCTGGCGCTGCGCTGACATTTTATATGCCATCTATTTATTAGTTGGGATGTTCATTGAGGCAGCTCAGGTTAAGTATCTTGCTCAGTGTCTGACTGGAGATATTGAACCTGCAGCCCTCTTGTCCCAAGTTCAGTTCCCTAACCACAACCAGTTTGGCCCTTTGAAGGATGAGGTCTCAGGAAGAGTGGTGCTATGTATACCACACAGACAGTGATCTATTCTGTGTCTGATATCATGTTGCTCCATGTCACTGACTGATGTTACCTGCATCCCCCCGTGATGATTAGATCCATGACTGCGCTTACTGTTCCCTTATAAAATCAGTTCCTTTCTTTTAACCCACGGGACGCCGAGTCCTCCATCAGGGGGGAGAATAGCGAGCGAGCGGGTGAATGACTGAGGGAGGGAGAAAGGAAAAAGTTATTTTAAAGGATGTTATTGCTTCATTGTGTGCTGTCATTCCATCCTTGACAAATGTTCTTCATCTGAGTTGGTGACGTGCCCCACTGTATAAACGGGTTATGAGCTAGAATATAAGATATGTAAGTCACAATGCTTTGAGACACCTGCTAAGCACATTCACGTGTAATGAAACATAATGTAATAAAAGTAACGGCGGCAACATGGAAGATTTATTTCCTATTATAAGAATCCTAGCTGCGCTTTATTGCAACCTTCCAACTACACCCTGACAAGACAAGATTTTTTTTTTTTAAACGGAGAGCTGCCAAATTCTTATCTATGATATCGAATGTCTGCAGATGTTTAGTCTTAAACATATTTCCAGGCAGTGTTTTCATGGCTGATGTTTGCACAGAAAAACACAGTGATTCTGCAAGACTGCACAGTAATGCTAAACTATTTAAATTTTTATTCTGCAAGTGTTGAATTTTCAGTCCTTTAAGGCTTAAAACTGTAAGCAGTAAATTTAGAATGAAATAATTTATGATGGAAGAAGCAAACCAATATTTTAGTAACTTAAATCAAACTTTAGTCAATTAAATGCATTTTAATCACCGCAAAATGATTCCGATATTGAGACCGAAATTTAGTCTGGTCCTTGTAGAGGAAAGCGAACTACTAGCCCCGTTGTACCTTTAATGATTTGCCTGGTGTATATCTTCAGGGGCTGTCTGTGCCACCAGCTGAGGCGTTAATACAAATATAGCAGATCATTTGTGAACTAACCTGTTTTTAAGTGGCTTTCACCAAAAGTGTGACAGGCAGGTGGGGAAACATGGAAGAAATAATTAGATATTTGCTTTGACTGAACCGTCCGCAGACTTCAGATTTTTCAGATGATGTAACTTTTTAATCTGAAGATAGTGGCGTTGGTCTATTTTATTTTCCTTCTTTCTAGGGATTCAATAATTTATACTATAGCTGTCCATCCATCTGTCTGTCACAATTGTTAGGCATAAAATAAGACAACAAGTCATTCGACAAAAAGAACATCTCGTTAAATAATCTCATTAGCTTTAGCTGCTTTCTTTTAAAAAGAAATAGTAGGGCAATTGATAAAGTCTAAGCTCCACCTTCGCCGCCTCTCCATTTTGTAATCACAGGCAGTTTGGCAGCACAACGTAATTAGTTTGCACGCCAGATTTCCCATGAGTCCCAACCCAGCTCAAAGCCAATCCCTTCCTCATCAGCAGCCCGGAGACTAAACACCTACTTTATCTGGTTCCCCCAAGGCTGTCCATCCATGGGGAGTCAGGGTGCCCTCAAAAACATTTCCAGTGAGGGCTCCAATGCCTCAGGCTGGTATGGGTGAAACTTCAGATGGCAGATGGCACAGGGAAGTAGGAATACTATATCTTTAAGGTAGAACTGCCAAACAAAAGTGGAACATCATATCCTAGAGCCTTGCTTCCCAGGGCTGAGATTAAAGCATGAAATATATGTTTAGCGGAGCCACAAATGTCTTCATTTCAACTGGAACTGCAGATGATCAAAGTGGTTGATGTGTGGAGGCATGCTGCAGGGTGTTTTTGTGTTTCCACCAGTTGACAATAACCAAGGAAACGTTTCACAGCCTGTTCAAATGTCATCATTGATTACCGGCAGTGCTGAAGTTGAGTGTCATTTATCACAACAGCTATCTGTTGTATGTGCTGTTCTTTATATCATACATACATTAGTATCACAACATGATCTCCACATCCAGCAGCGTTTGAGAGTGAGTCTCCTATCTGAAGGAAATCACCAAGACCAGTCTTTTATTCTCTATCTTATCCAGTTCACTCCTTTCATTGAAAGTATTTGTAGATGTGCATACATCTGAATTACTTCTGCCAGTCAACAAGAAGTGATCGGGCAGTTTTTAATACCACTAGGCCCATCTGGGAGAAGGACTCTTTTCATTCGACATACTTGGCTGCTTGTCGGCTCACCATAATGGGCACGTTGAACGAGCTCTGAAGCAGTAGCCAATTAAATGCCTTGAAGGGGATGCCTCGAGGCCCTGCATGAAAGGCTTCAGGTGTGAAATGCTTGTTTTTCAAGAGTGCTGCAAATGTTGGCTGCTTTCAAGTTTGCTATTGCCCTGCTGGCTTCCCCTTCCAGCCCACCCCAGCAGCCCTTCTCATGTGGAGGAGGGTAGAGGCTAGAGGTGATGGGCAAGAGAAGACCACTTAAGTACAATTTTCTATTCAGCGTTCCAAACCTGTGCACTCTCATGTTTTTCACCGCTGCCTCGTAACAGCGAACAGAGTTTCAGATGATGCAGACAATAGCTTTTTAGCGCACAATGGAGAGAAGAGGAGAAGCTGAAGGGCAGACAGGGGGAAATATGGATGAGACAGAAAGTCTGTGTGTGAATCCAAACTCGAGGCTGCAGTGGTTGGGTGATGGCGGGTTGGCTGGGAGGGGGCTTAAAAGGAGATGGATTGTTTGCTAATTGTGGTCATTTCTGACCAGAACATGATGGTTCAATGACTACTTTAATGTGTTATTGAATACAGCAGAAACTTGAAATGTAATTGTGAGAGAAGCTTCTGTTTTAGAAATTTGTTTTCAGCCCCTCCACAGGAGGAAAGAATGTTCATTCACAGTTCAAGTGTAAGAACAGGCTACCTTGTCTCTATGCAATAAATGGTTGTTAGCACCAACATTTACATCCGAAGTGTTATCACCAGCCTTAGCTGAAGTATTTATCCAAACAGCTATATTTCTAGTCTTGTTCTCACAACAGAGAAGTCTGGAAACCATCTTAGATCATTGAGGAGTAACATTAAAAGATGCCTGCAGGCACTAAGAGGGAATAAATCCAGGGGATATTAATCTTATTAGGATCATACATCACCACAGTGTCAGGTGAGGAGACAAATGAATGGGTGCCTGTTTATCTGAGCTAAGCTATGTGGTTTACCTAGCCATTGCTCAGGGCACATATTGCCACTAATAAATTGGTTAAGTCTGAACAGAGTGATTGTAATGAAGTTAAGAGACTGGCTCGTCTGAGCTCTCGCCACTACAGGCAGCCATTCTCGCATCCCCCTTTTTATCTGTCCAGATTGGGAGAGCCCTTTCGATAAGAAGAAGAGAGGAGAAATCAAAATAAATGGAGTCCATTAAAAACCTAATGCATCAACTGCTTGATGAAGTGATTAATACACAGGCTGGGATTGTGATTGATTAAAGCATTTAATCAAACTGTTAAAAAAAACCCTATTGGCAATGGCACATAAATGCCCTGCAAGGCTTAAATATATAAAACGCTGCAACTATTGTTTTTTTTCCTCTAGAATTACAATCCTATGCTGATCTGAGACATTTAACATTTGTAATTTTTAGGTAAAAAAACAGTGCTCTCACATTTTATATGGTAATTAATCATAAGTGTGCCCTGATTTGTAGACATTGTGGCTCTCTCAAATTTGGCATAATTTTTTTCCCATTTAAACAAAAGAGCAGTGATTGACTTAAGTGGTAACATGAACTCATTAAAGATGTTTTAAATATGCCTGGATACACTTGCATTAGACTTCCACTTAGTAATCAATGACTAAAATCACTTGCAAATTTGAAGGTGGTGGATGAGTGGGCAGTGACAGGCTGGTAGCAACATTTGTTAGACTTAAATGTCATTCAGATTCACTAATGCAAAGGGAAATACATAGAGCAGACTGACACGTCAAGCTCTGTAAAGTTCAGACTTGATGTATAGCACATCAAGACAGGAAATTACAGATGTTGTAATTATCAGCAATGAGTGACCTCATGTGCTAAATGGTGTCAGGTTAAAGTACTTGTACTTTGCTTTTAAGATGTGTAGCACGAGAAAAGATTGACACGTATCTGCAAATGGCAAGCTTTTATTAAAATGAAACGGGGAAAATTGTAAGAAAGTAATGTTAAGAATAATTTCCAGTCAGAGTAAATGCAAGTTGTTCATTCACCTTTACGAGCTGCAGAGCTGGGAAGTGGCTGCGCTTATTCTGCTAATTACCTTCATGCTTGGAAATAATCATTCACATTTACTGTATAAATGAATGCACTGTCTGAGACCAGAGGTAGCATTGTACTTGAGAAATGCGATAACACAAATAAATGGAACTATTGTGTAACACTGTTTATTTATAGACCTCAAACCTGCATGTCCTATGCTTCTTCTTTGAGGTTTGTTTGAGCTTTTCCTGTAATGGCCTACAGCAGTGTGAAAGAGGTAAAACACCAGAGTTGGCTTTAGGAATTTATGGCAAGACTGTGTTGTAGGGATACCCTGGAAACTAAATAGGTTGTGGAAATAATACACTTTTTTCATGGATTTGAAACCAGCTCACAACCTGTCACTTCTGAATGACTCTATTATATCAATGTCTCTGTTATTTATAGATTTTTAAATTTAATAAAATTAGTAAAGGAAAGAGACTAAAAGAAGAAACTGATATTTTTCTTCTTTTTTTAAACTTAAATTTTTTATTTATTTATCTTTTGCAAATTTGCAGCAGTTATACTTTTCTTGAGTATTTCCATTGTATCCTACAATATATTTTTGCTCTACTATATTAATATCACAGTTGTAATTCCCAGTTACTTTGTGCATTTTTATGCAAAATATCCAATAAGCTCTATGAACATGTTGCATTGCAACAACCCACGTTACATAAGGACAATAAAAATAGCTCCACATTGACCATCAACTGCAGTGCTAAAATAAACAATACAATAGTGCTTCAACAAAAAGGAACGTTAAGCCGATTTAATAATATATATAGAAAAAAACTACAAAATCCCATTTTGCCACCACAATGAGCACTTCTTCCTCACTTTTAAGTAGCCATTTAAATGCAGTACTTTTAGCTGAAGCATAGTATTATTTCTGTGTGGTATTACTGCTTCAGAAATGGATCTCAATAATTTTCAACCACCGAGGAACAGAAAATAAGTGCAGTACAGTGTCAGAAATGTCTGCATTTTGGACTGACTTGTTTCAGTAACACCATTGTTGAACCTGCATGTCTGTGTACACATCAAGTATTTCCAAAGATGTACAACCAAGACACATAAACAAACACTGCAATGCTGTGTGCAAATTATTGCACGTTTCTTAATCCTTTATAATGAAATGGCAAAATACTTCAGTGGTGGACTCGTTTGACTAATAAAGACTAATTTGTGTTTTTAGAGTAATAATCATGTGACACTCAGTTGAAATTACCAGATCCAATGCACGCTATTTAATCTGAAGTCTCCGACAAATGAATAAAAGTCACATGAATGACACATGAATGACTTGTTAATTATGCAAATGGAGTGCTGCAGCAACCTGGTAAGTTGCGGGAACTCTGTCATCTAAAAGGGTATGGCGAGTGTGATAATGTAGCGTCTTGGCACGGCTCTCTTGATGTAATGACAGGTCAATTTGACTGGCTTTATGCTCTGCACCCTGCTTCTTTTCTCTGGCTGTGGTGTGGCTTCCCCTGCCGCCTCACCCACCCTCCCTTTCTCGTGTCCCTTGGACTTTGATTTCTCCTTTGTTCCACTGGCTCCTCCGCTGACACTTCCCAAGAATAAGAGATGCCACACAACCATGACCTTTTCACACCACACCGATGACCTCTGTCTCTTCCATGCACGACCCCTCACCTAGACGCTGACAGCTTGATTAATTGAAGAATGTTATGATTTATGAGTATCTTCTCAGCATGATTAACAAGGCAACAGGTGGCACAACTAAACAGCTAGCAAGAACATTTCTTAGAGAAGGCAAAACAATGGAGGATTATATTTAGAAGCCATGTTTTGTCCAACAGTGACTGTCAGTTTGGTTAAGCCATATATCATTTTGACTTTTTTGTCTACTGCTGCAGTTAGGATATTTTCAAAAGGTTCATTTTGTGTCTAACTTGTCAGTCCAGTCAGACACATAGGGACATGCCACATTCCCACAATGTGGTGAAGTAAAAAACGTATCCACTGCACTGATGATCGACTGACCATTCAATCTAAGTTTTTCCTTTGCTTGGGACAATCTGAAATGTCGAAGCCTGAAATTCCACCAGTAAAAGTGCAATTTTGAAGTCTTTAACAGAGGGAAATAAAGGAAATACAGGGGTGTTTATATTACATCTGTTAATGGCTCTTTTACGACACAAGATTACTGATGACAGCGTGTTAGTGCTTGACTCTGCACACCAAAGAGTGTCATTTACAGAGGAGCATGTAAGAGGGAACAGTGTCAGTGGTGACACAGGGCCACATCCAATTGTCTACCCAAAGCTTTGCGAGTTAACTCACCTGACAGCTTCCCAGATAAGTCTGTCTTGTAGTCAAGACACTTAACTGCGTAATGGAAGTTGGTGGTCCAACTCAGGTGTCAAGGGGATGGGGGTGTTGAAGAGGTCATATGAGACCTTCTCATTGACTAAGTCAGTCACAGAGGGGGACTATAGAGTAGGATAGCAGTCTCTTGACACAGTGTCACCAGCAGACTGTCCAGCTGAGCGAAAGCGCATGGTAAGATGTGGCCTTTTCTTTTGACATGGATTTGTTCTGACCTTAGCTTCAGGCTGTGACAACTGATGGATGATTGATGGTGCTGTTTCAGCAGTGTCAGTAGAAAAGGCAGGCACCTTTGAGAAAGCGTTTCTCTGACCCACAGTGACCTGGATCTAACTTGGGTCGGACAACAAAAGATAGTCAACTACTATCTGCCCCTATCATAATTCCTGCACCCGATAATTATCCAGGAAGTATCATGTTCTAATCAGTAACATAAAAGAAAACTGTCAAAAATAGATATGCATTACTTCTTTGTAATATTTACCATTACCATTTTAAGATCCTTGAAAAACTGTAAAAATAGGACTCTGATTCACTTTCTTCTTGTAATGCTCCGCTAGAATCTGTACGGTATGAGTTAACTGTGGCTGAATGGTACTGGGTGTAAAAAATGTCGGGGAGTTGTGTTTACAAAGAATTGCCATCAATGAAAAATTAATTATCTGAGAGTCAGCAAAGGTTAATTTTGGTCAGAAACCTTTCGATCCAGAGGAGTTGACCCCAGCAGTGCTGGTCGTCGCACTAGTGCCTAGCTGAGGTGACACATTCAATGACCTGTGACATGGGCAGTGACAGCAGAGTAAACTGGGCCGTGCTCCCCTGCCTTGGTGCGCCTGGAGAGCTTCAAGGGCTCCCAGCTGAGAGGAGCAGGTTAAAGCACAGCGCTGCTCCCATGTCATCAGCCCCGGCCCGCCATCAGTAGCTCCGTCCTCGAACAAACACTCCCCAGTCCTGCCACCCACCTCTGTTGTCTCCTAGAGACAGTGCTGCCCACCGCTGGTTGCCCCATATGTTTGGGCTGCACACAAGGTGGTTTCTCGGATACTGTGGTTGCTAATTATAAATTTAATTTGCATTTTAATTAGAATGGTGGAAAATTAAAGCCTGCCAGCTGGAGAATTTCAAAACGCTTTTCCCTCCCTCCTTTCTCTCTTCCAGTTTAGGCTGAGCATGACTCTGTCCTGTACTCATTTGTATGAGCACAGCAGTGGCACCAGCACCTTGGTAGTGTGGGACAGTGTGTCGTGTCACCTCTGAGTTTTCTTTGATTATCTGAAGTGTTTTGCTGACTTTCTGCATGTCTAGTAAAAACAGCCATCTTCATCATGCCCATTTTCCCAATAGAATAATTCATGGTTCTTTTTGACGCCTCACATAATTTCGTTAAGCTCATAAAATTCACTGGTGTTTTTTTTTTGCGGATTCTATTAAGTTATCGAATATCTTCTACTTTGGTAGTTTGATTAATAAAACAAGGTCCAAATCCCTCCCGAGGTGCTCGATTGACGCACTTTTTACATGTTGGGAAGTAAGCGATCTGCATGTGTGGGCTGGTAATAGCATTCAGTTTTGGTCATTATTTTCCAATCTCCATAATTCGTCCCATTCCCCATGTTGTTCCCCCATGGTCATTCTCATTCCCTCTCTCGCCTCCCACGGGCGTCCTTGCTCAATAATTGTCATTAATTGATTGACAGCTCTGATAGGCCCAACTAACCCCAGTTCTGCTCTCATGTCTATGTTTTAAATGAGAGCTTGTACATCCAGTGACCTTGTCTGCCCATCAGCTCTCAGCAAATGTGAAGCCAATCCAGAGAATGTCTCACCTTAGCAAACTAGACCGTCCTAAATGATTGTAATTGGTTTCTGAATCTATCTCGCATTGCACTGTGTTGTGCATGGTAAAAGCCGGTTCAAGTTTTGTTTCAACTCTTTATGTTGAATTTTATCACTGTAATCTCAGTTCTACCTCTCTCTTTTAATTCCCATCACACTTGACCATTTTTTTCATGTGCTTGTGGAAATGTTACCCAGGACTGTGCCATTAAATTAAACTGAATTCAAAGATGTGCTTTGAATCCCACAAAGCTATCACAGCAGGGTTTCCTCTCATAGTGTAATTTCTCTGAACTCATGTCAAATTATATAAATAAAAACTTTAAGCTTAAAAAAAATGCAATCTCTCTTTTCTTTCTCCAGAAAGAATAGTTGATTATTAGAACAATATTACCACATTCCTGTTTATTTCCTTTAATGATTTTTTTTGTTGTTATTTTTTGGCTGAGAAAATTAAAGAGCCTAGAATTCTCTATGAACACAAGCATAAACAGTTTTCCGGGAGACAGCTCCACCTTTTTAATGACAGCTGAGCCACTGTTAATGTAGGCTTTCTAATTCCTTTCTCTACAATAATCCATGCATGTACTATGTCCTAGGCACATGTAACGTCTGACATTCTTCCAGGTTGTTTTGGTTTGGGAGACTGCCAGCCCCAGTTTTGCACCTCTTTGCAGGCCCAGTTTGATGTGGTGTGAATAACATTCAGACATACACACACGCCCTCATTAGCATTCATTCAGGGAAGCAATGCAGGACACCCTCTCTGCTCTGAGGGTGGCATTTGGCAAGGGCCAAATACACCTGGCAAAAAGTCTCCATCTTTCCCTCGCCTATCATGTTCATCACATTTAGTTTTCCATCATGCACAAAACCACTCTTTGTGTCATCCCAAACATCATACGAAAGCTGATTGCTTCATATAGAAAACACACATTTTGTAATTTTATACTATAGCAAGCAATAGTTGCATTTTATTACAGTCAAATTGCATTTAAATACCATGGACAATACAGTTCATATTATTCTTTGATGTGATGCTGTGGGGAAAATCTCTGTAACGCAGCCATTAGACTGATGATTACATTTTTTTTTTTAAAAATGAAAGCACAAGGGAATAGTTCATTCATTCGGTGACCCTCAGAAGTCTGGCATGCAAGAGCTTCTCCCTCTAAGGCATGTATCCATCAGTTAAAGTGTGGAGCAACAGTGGCCATGTGAAAAAGACTTGGCAAGAGGAAGGCACACATTTTCCAGATCTGAACGTGTGTTACTCTGTATAACAATCCCTCCGTCTTTTCATGTGAGACATATCCACTCAGCTACTTGATCTTTAGCATTATTGTTCAGATATGTTGTAGATCCATTTATGTTAAGGCTCCATGCTGATCTTGACATCAGCGCATAAAATGATAGAAGGTCTTGCACCGGTTAACAGCTCAGAATACTAAAGTTTTAGGAAAATCAGTCATGATTTGAAAGCCTGCATGACAGCCTTTTTTTTTTTTTTTTTTAAATCTTTTTTTTTTTTTAATATTCCTAACACATATAGAAATCTATTCAATAATATTCCTTTAGCTGAAAAAAAAATGTCTTGGCAGCTGGCTGTTGAAGACCCCTTTCAGGTTTATCTTTGTGAATTGTCAAATATTTGAGTGTATGAAGTGGTGTGATGAGGTGCAGAGACAGATATTTGAAGGGATTTTAACTCATTTGAGCAATTACATGCTTAACTGGCCCAAGATAATCTGTCATCCAAAGCTTCTGTCTCGGGCTCTCCCTCTCTTTTCCGATCCTCCACTCTCTCATACCCTCCTACATGGCACAAGAGAAGCTCAGAATAGTGGGATTTAGAGCACAAAAGCTTACCCTGAATGGAATGAAGGCCTTGGAGAAATTAATTGCTTCTAACAAACAGCATGACTGCTAGCATGTTTTGTGTCCCATTCTTATCAGCCTTCAGAGGTAGAGGGGTGGGCGACAGGTCTGGAGAGGGTGAACCTGCAAATGAGGGAGGGAGTCTATAGGAATATTCACGCACTACTTTTAATTTCATTTCATTTCAGGTTTCAGGCATTGGTGTATGTCATGTAGACAAAAATCTCTGGCTGCATCTGAAAGGAGCATTTAGTTTTGAATTGGGGAATGAATGCTAGTGGTCAGTACAAAATTTTGACACTTGGGACTTAAATGAATACATGCCTGTAAATATACAGTACTTTGACTTTCCATACGATGTCCCTAAAATAGAAAAAAAAAAGCTCTGTGGGTGAGTTATGTGGATATGGAACTGGATATTTCATGAAGACTGTTTAATTGCTTCTGAACCTTGCAAGATTAAAGGTGTAATTTTGCATGTTGTGCAAGGATAAAAGTTTGGTTTAAGGGTTCGGAATATGTGCTCTCTTATCTTCAGTAAATGCATGTTTGGCCTTAAAATATAATTTCCTCCTGTATCTAATGCAACATTGATATGTCTTTGGCATTCTTCTATTTCAAAACATCCCTTAACAGCCTATAAACCCTGTTTTTTTCCCCCAGTAATTGAAAAAAATATCTGTAACAATTAATTAACTGTATAGATTTGGAGAACATTCAGGGAAGCATTAGCTCGGGCAGTTATGGGATTTACTCTTGTGAGGGTGTGTGGCATATTTGCCCCAGTTCTGTTCTCTGCTTGCTCCCACTCCCACATGTCACCATTCTGTCTACCACCACCAGCGTGGCATCTATCATCCACCACAGACGCCGCGGCACCCCACAAAAGGAGGCTGGAGCATGCACAAAGACATTAGCATTTTTGCATCTCATTATGGTTATAATTGCATGCCAGCGTAAGCAGCTCGCTGTCCATTATCTTGCGTAATTTTATCAGTGACGTTTGAAACGTGTGTTTAAATGTCAATTATTGACTACAAAAAAGGGTGACCTTTGTGGAGTCATCCCTCTCTCCCTCTCTCTCCTCCATTACCTGCTCAGTCTTCCTCTCTCTCTCTTTCTGGTCTTATCGATTCCTGATGCCTTACTTAGGTTTTCTCACTGTTATTCTACCTATATGTTGCCGAACGTAGCCAATCACATTTTATGACAGTTGACATGCGTGATGCTATTAATGTTAATATACTCACTGCCGACAGCTTTTCTTAAGATCTCATTAAAACAACAGCTATAATAAAAAAGACATCCACAACCATGACACAACATAACACATCATCAGTGACAAATAATGAACCCAGTATCAGCAACTGTACTTATATCTGACATATATAGGGTGATATATTTATAATATAATGGATCTATGCAGCATGACATTGCTGTCATTGAGGATTCAATTAATGAAGGTAATCAATTAAAACAGTGGATGAATTCACCTTAATTCGATATCGCATGAATAGCATTGTTGTGGGTTTGTACTATTTCATTTCTTTTAAGTGCTCTTGATATCTTGATGTTGTATTTGTCATCTATGAAATTTGCATGAATTATTATCCAGATTATTTTTGCAATATCACATTGTTTTGTGGTGCTGTAGCTCAGAACAGTCACGAATTTAACATAACCAATGTATTGTATTGTGAATAAACGATATCCCAGTATCACTACCAGACATCTGAAATATATTTTATCAATCACTAAATTATTGTTTTATTAAGAGAGTTTAAAAAAAACTTGCATTTTTACCTCACATAATGAAACTACCCAAACTGATGAATGATGGTATTTGGAAGAACTGATAATGTGTAAAATTCTTTAAAGACTACAACAAAACAGTGAATTTGGGTTGCCTTAGTATTCATTATGTCCTCTCTGCAGCTCTTCAGACTTCTTTTAGACACTTTACATTGTGATATTCAGGACATTCAGTTATCAGTGTAACTTTTTTAATCGTTGTTCTTTTAACAAGAGATAGTCTTACAATAAATACATGTTATACTGAGAAAACATCCTTTTTAAAGCTGGCCACACTTCTTATTTTGACAACATACTTTATACTTTCTAGTGATAATTAGAGAACTTTTTCCTCATTATGAGAATATTTTCTTGTGTGTGAAAGTTGAATTCTTTGTGGAAACTGTTTCTCTAGTGAGGAAATGTTGTACAGTACAGTTTCATGGCATCTGCTTGTGCAGCGATGGCATCAAGGAGAAGAGGATTTGTTATATATTAGTGAATAATAAAATCCTTCATTGGTTTTAAAGATGTTGTTTTTCATTGCATAGATAATGACACACAAAAAAGTTCAGTTTCATCTGAAATGTCTTGTATTTTTCCTGGAGCCTTTGAAGAATGCAGATAATTTTTTTTAGTTTCCTCCTGTTTAGAAACCTGCTTAATCTGCTCATTATATAAAAGGTCAGTTCTTGTTTTTCACCTGAAAAAATGAATAATAAATGAATGGAGGATCAACACTCTTCATTACTTATGAATTCTTATTCGAGTTATTATTGATGAATAGAGAAATTACATGTCTTTGTATTTGTATTAAAACCACATACTGCACAGCATTGTTAATCTTTGCAATTGTTATTGTAGAATAATATAGAAAAGCATTAAGAACTGCAGAGTGCTACAGCAGAATGAGCAGGCATGTAATTAGCTGACAACCAGAGGAACCACAATCTTTAAGAGTTTATCAAACTACTTGCACCTTCTAATTAAAGAAAGCACAACCCACCAGGATACAGTTTCATTTGATCTGATCTGGAGCAGAAAATCTCCCTATTAGCATCCTCCTCCCCATGAATATGACAGTAATTGCAGTCTCACTCTGTTCCTGTTGTCCTTCTCTAGTTGAACACATTTAGCAAATTTACCTCGTACTGTAGGTTATTATTGTGCCATACAGTCTGGGGAATCAAATAAATCACTTAGGTTATCTTATTAATTAAGTCAAAATAAATGTGCTAGAGCTAATTTATTCTCTCCAAATACCATGGGATCTCCCACTGCAACTAATGGCATAGTCTGACATTTCATAGTCTTAACAAATAACCTGAAGTAATTCATTTAGATTTTTCCAATTAGAGATCATTTGGTTGTGGTTGTAACATATACATACGAATTTGCATTCCAAGTTGCACAGAAATGAATGCAGACGGAGTTTTGTTGTGTTTTCTTTTGAAGTCCTGCTAGCACTGTCTTAATTATAAACGGAGTCTCGCTTTACATTTCAAATTGTTCTGCCGATAGTTGCATCAAAATGCCAGGAGGAAGTAGCAGCTAATTTTAAAGCAAGCTGAAACAGTTGTCACGCCGCTTCATACCACACATCTGCATTACTCAAAGAGGATCTGTCACTGATAAACACATTCATAATTTAGTAAGTTTCTTCCCAACAACAGCCCAAAGCAGGCTCAGAGTCTTGGAGCAACTGTATAATGCAGGCATATGACAGTGCTGAACCTCGGTGCCCCTGCCTTCACCCGCCCCTCCGGTCCTCAGTGGAATAACACTTGATCCATAGCTCTTGAGTCTGTGTCCACGCCTCCCTTTTATGGCCCGTGGGCATGTGAAGACCCCGAGCCAGCCGTGCTTATCTGACCCTAACCTTGGCGTATGGTGACCTTGACCTGCACCTCACCCCTTCCTCATCCTCAGGGCTACATCTGTTCCTTTCCCTAGGACACCCAAGTAGTTAGTGATATTGAAACATCACCTTGGGGCTCCATTTGTTTTCTCTAGAGAGGTCAGTGAAGGGTTGTCATTAGGACTGAACTTGATCCTCTGCTTCCCCATAAATTGGTCCATCCATGCAAGGAGTGAGCACACTGTAAATAATGAGCGTATAACGCTGAACATGAAATGGAATCTCAAAACTGACACTCTATACTTTTCCTTTTTGTATTATATAGATCCATTTGCTCCCACTGACAATGTGCCTACAAATGCACTGACGCATGGAGCACAAAAATGTATCTGCATTATCTCTTCCAACCTGTTTTGATGTGAACAGTAAATCCTGACAAAAGAGATGCATATGCACAACAGTTCCTCTTGCTGTCTCTTTTCTCTACAAGTAATTGTGGCAGCTTGAAATGCACCTGAAATATAGCATACACTGCATCAGCTTTACAGTTGTTTTGGGTTGCTGTCATTTCAACTCATTGGTTTGTTCCAGAGTGATATCTTGATTGTGATGCCCTTTATTATTTTTGCTTAGTGTTTCAGCAGTTCTGTGAATTGGCTGACCTTTTTGGGAATCTTCCTTTTATTCTCTGCAGACAAAACAGGCGTCCTTGCCACACGGCTATACTGTGGAATACAAAGTTCATATTCATATAAATGAATATACACCAGACAATGTCAGGTTTTAATGGATAATACTTGAAAGGATTTCCATTGTTAGTGGACTACATATATGGACAGTAAACATCACCCAAGGCTTTGTTTAAATCATGAGAGGGATTGATAATGGTTTAATTCTTTCCTGTTGAACAGATCAAATTCATGCCAGACACTACAGAGGAAAGACGTGTTTTGAAAATTAAGGGGGGAAAAAAGAAGCTCTCATAGTGGTATCATGTTCGCTAAGTACATGAAAATGTATTTTCCACCTCTGTCAGTCACATGGTATCACATCACACAGGAGTCAAGGGGGAGGCTAAAGGTTACAACTCTGAAACATGGCATTGATCCTAACACCTGACAGCATCTCTCTCTGCTTCTTGTTCATTTTCTTCTTCGTAATTATAACGTGTTATGTGCTGCTTATTACTAGTGTTGTTGTCATTGGGACACAAAGAAAAAAGGCAAAACACTAGAAAACCAAGGCAGAAGAAATGTTAGATTATTGTTGCCTAGATGTATTGTGTGTCCACTGTGTTATCAAAGACAGTAGTTTAGGAAAAATTATTCTATTTTCTTATTCTCTCTATTACATCGGCCCAGACGTGAGGCTGAAACTAAAGGTGTTGTCGAGCCCGGTGTGCTCTGCATATCATAAATCAGACCTAACTGACATTTTTTTAAAGAGAATGAATATCCACCCACTCTCTGTGGAAGGGCCATGGTATTTGTATGGCCAATGTGACCTTTCTCCATACCCTCTCAGATTAGGTGTACGACATAGAAAATTGCGCTCTTGCTGCAGTCCATAAATCATACCAGGGCATTTTTTTCTTTAAAGAGGTATGTAAATACCAGTGTACTAGCTAGGTAAACAACACTAACCCTGATACAAATGGCTTGAAAATTGAAGAAAAGCACCTTATTTTTCAGCTGAAATTGCTTTTGAAACCCAGTTCTGGCACATGGGATGAAGGAGCCATGAAATGATTTGTGCTGGGGGAATAGAAATGGGTTGATGATAACCACACTCGACACAGTTCCTGTGTTGGGGAGTTCTAGCAATGATCAAAGATATCATTGTTGCACATTATTTCCCCCCATGCAGACCCCAAATGCATCTGTATCTGAAGTGACATCCACCCACATGCACTCAGAGTATATTTCGTTTTAGGGGACAAAGGCCCTCCACCACAGTACAGCGAGGGCTGAGCTTAACCAGTCAGTCCTGCTGCTGGACTCACAAGTCTTCAGAGAACTTGTATTTCACATTGCCTAATAGACTGAATTTGATGTGTTTCCTTTGCATTGTGTAAACAGTAAAAACTTTAAATGTAATTTAGTCTTGTTTCTAACAGATGCAGTTTCGCTCAGCAGCTGAAAATGAAAAGAAATCCTATGAATCCTAATCCACAATATCAAATTCTTGCGAGACATCAAAGTAGTCCCATGAACATATAGTATACAGCAGAAATGTTATGTCTTTGGGGTTTATCTGCAGCATTGCAGTGAGATAGAAATGAAAGTGGGAAACAGTAAATCCCATTCAGTGTGGAGTTTATATACAAGAATGTTAGGTTTGCAGCATTTACAACAAATGTGGAGCCTCCTGTTCCTCAGTCTGTCACCTCAGAGTCCATATCCATGAGGAGCTGGACTTCTTTTAGTATCAAATATAGACAAAAGGGTATTCATCTGCTCAGTGTCTTCACTGAGCATATGTGCCTATCTCCATCTTTTGCCACACTGTGAAAAGCCAAAAAGGCAGTCATTGCAGAATACAGCATTAGTTGTCTCAGTATAATTACTATTTCTTTCAAACCCAAGCATCTTTTTATGCCCCTTTTGGCAACTGATCAGCACCTGCAATCCTGCACAGTGAGTCTCAAGGAGAGCTGCAGGGCACAACCCATGACAGCCTAAATGGCAGCCAATTCCCAACATCTGGTACAAGCTGGTGCTATCCTTAGTATCACCGTGATCGTGGTATCGCTGTGGTGGACGCTGCTTGGCAGCTTGTGGAATCAGACTGTTCAAGAATTACCCCCAACGTGTTCTAAGCAGAACGGGCGGAGAGCACACTGTTTCATTTCAGCACGGTGGACCATTGATGCCTGCAGTAGATCCCCTGTTATCTAATCAAACAGCACTGGTCAGTTATGATGCCAACTCCTAAATCCACAGCCGTCTGTAAAGCCGTGGGGGAAGATTAACCGCTACAGCGCCAATGTCCTACATTCAAAGACTTCCTCTTAAGATCTCTTTTCCTGGAAAGTACAGTTATCCATACAAGCAAACACAGACAGAGACATGCAGACATACAGCCTAAAGTAAGAGTCCTTCATGCTGTAATGGGGCTATCACAAAGACCACACAGCTTGCATTTTGGAAGAAGACTTGATGCTTTCTAAACGCTCTTTGTCTGTGACCACTAGAATATCTCAAAGAGGCTTGAGCCTCTGCTGTTGTACAGCATTGCAGGATGTGTTGTTTTGCCATGAAGGTGCTGCCTTGTGTCTAAGATACCCGGCATGTAAAAGTAAAGTAAGAACAAAGAAAGATAGCTCAAGACATTATCTTTTCTGTCTTACGGTCTACAGGAGCCCTAATAAGACCATGCGTTCTACAGTTACCCGCTGCGTGGCTGCACTTCATTATAACCCAAGAAGCAGAAGCTCTCACATAGCAAGCAAAGAGCTCTGGGCACTTTTTTAATATTTATATCACAGTCTGGTGTGGCAGTAATGATATTAGGGAGCTGACGGAATTCTCCACCCAGCTGGACATGTTAATTGAGAAGCCAGGATTTAAAGGCAAAGTTCACATTTGTGCAGATGGTGGGACAATGCAAGATGGCAGACCCAGGTCAGAGTCATTTCCAAGCTATACCTTAATGGCAGCGTTTTTTCTCTCTTTTTTCTCCCCTCAAATTTGACACATACTAGTCCCCGAGGTCCGTAGCAGTCTTTGGGGCTGGTCCCTGTACCTCGGTGCCCTTGACGAAAACTATATTTTATAGTTGATATAATCGCAAAATGTTCTCTCCCTCCTTCACTTTCAGGGTTAATGTGTGTGTGTGTGTGTGTGTGTGTGTGTGTGTGTGTAGCGTGAATATGTCATTGTGTGAATGTTCTGGCCATGAAAAAAAATAGAATAAAATTGTAATAGTGTACAGGGAAACAATCAAACTAAATAGTTTTTCTTTTTATTATGTAAAAATGATATATCTAAGTGATGTATCTGTAGCTTACCTTGAAGGTGGGTAAAAAAATGTCGAGTTGAGCTCTTCATTTGTTATCAACAATATCAGTTGTAGGTTATGACACCTTCTATGTGTGCTCTGGAGAACTGTACCTGAAAGTTATTGTACATCTATCACATGAACAGGAAGTAATTTCACCAGAGCCAACAGCCGTAGGGCCCAATTTTATCTCCTACAAAAATACTTGTCCCCTCACTCAGGGGCCTGTCCTCATAAATTATATGCAGCATTGTGTGGAGGTAATGTGGCCATAAATCAATAGCATTTTCATGATTTCAAACAATAGTGCTAGATTTAAAATAGATTATCAAAGCTAATTAATTTCATGAAGTTATATTACCCAGTGTAAACAGTAAAATGATTATGCTGTGTGCAGGCATCAGAAAAAAAATCACACTGCAGTGAAGTCTAACAGATGGGTTTATCTTTAGCGAGATTTACACTGTCGAACCACACATCTACATCAAATTAGAGTACTCAGAATGAGTTCTCCCCCCACTCTCTGGCCATACACCGGAAAGCAGGTGTCTGCTTAATAATTTGGTCAAAGATCAGTGAGTTAAAGGTTGAGGCCAGGGGCAGAGAGGACCAGGGTCATCCTGGTGGTAGGGAGGTGGTGAGACATGATCTCCTCAAGTCTGGAACAGCCAAACCCCAAGGTCATCCATTAGTGCTCTGGCCCATTGGTGCTGGAAGACCCACAATAAATTTACTGTGCACCCTTAACCCTTTTAATACTCACCATGACCCAGATGAGGAGATCAGCTCCCTCAGGGAGGGGCACATTACATTATTAGCACTGTGCATCCATCGACAGCTATTATATTCTAACAGTGTATTACGGGTGACTTCATACTGTAAATACTTCAACACAAATACTAGATAATAATGTGCATTACAATCACTCTTTTAACAATTTTGTTTAGTTGTGGCTTCAGTCTATCTTAATCAATTAAATTGCCTCACTAAGTCTCCCTCTGAGTTGTGTTAATAATAATGTGAGTGAGATTGGATCTTTAATTTAAATTACTGCAAGATATTTTAATATCTAGAATCCCTCTGCTGGCCATCTGTGATCATTTTCAAACATGCAGATGATAGTGTCAGTGTCTGTCCAAATTTTTTAAAGAACATCTGAGTTATGACTGATCATTATCTGGCCTTTCAAACAATGAACAACTTATCTACCTATAATTCAGTGCATTTTTTTTATTCTTACAAGAAAAGGTGAGGCAGCAAGGAAGAATGAGAATGAAATGTCAACAGTGTCAACCACTCCCTTTAAATAGGACTCTCCTATGATCCCTTGCTACCATGTGCGGTCAAAACCTTTCCAGGTGTCAAGACTGGGCGTCAGAAAAAGAAATTAAAGTGACACAGTGTTGACAGGAAGAAAAGACATTCCAGTTTTCACCCCTCTCAGGACAATGAGAGAGCCATCACCTCGGCTCAGACACAGGCACTAATGAATCAAGCAACACCTTAACTTCTCCAGTGCAGGGGACTTTTGGCCGGGGGCACCCATATAGTGTCATTGATAATGGGATCCTGTATTGGACTGCTGTTGATTTGATGTCTACCGCAACCTCTCCCTTGGCCTGCCATTTTGACACAGCTTAATTTTGCTCCTTGCCATAAAGACATCCTGTTAGAAGGTATTGCACAAGTGTTAGGTCTTCATCTTTCCTGGTTATGTCTCCCTGCACACAGCCTTAAGAACTTGCAGTGTTTTATTAAGCCAGGACAGCTCAGTTAAATTTATTTTACCTACACGGAATTTGTGCAATAATGCAGGTGTGTGAGGCAGCAACGTGTTGAAATGAGGTGAAGTTTTTTGAATGCCACAAAGAGTAGCACGAGAAATGGAAAGGATGGATCTACAATTTTGAGGTCAATGTTCAGTTTGTTTTCTGCATGCTGACAAAAACAAAAGAAACGGTTCATTTTGTAATCCAAAATTCCATATCTCATATCAATTTAGTACAAATCAGAATGCCATGAATAGGGATTTTAATTGCATAGGAAGCTTCTGAGCTCTACCCAGTTTGCCTGCCTGACTACCATAGCTGGAGTTACTTTTACATTAATAGTGCTGTAGTTGTTTGGTTAATGAAGTGTTGCGAAAATGTCAAACTTCCTCCCAAATGTGTGAAAAATGTGAAAGATATTAGTAATTTTTTCTGTGGAATATGTAGTGTGTAATACAGATTATAGTGTTGCAGAAAATTCTATTCATCAGTAAGTGTTGAAACTGGTATTAATTGGAAAATGTCAGTGTAGATAAAAAGCAATCAAACATTTATTTTGAGAGGCAGCAGAAAACTATCCAAGTATTGTTCTTAAAATATGTTAGAGTTGTGTTTTTGGTTAGTGAACAGCTGAATATACGATGCCTGAGCAGCGTTATAGTACGAGAGGATTGTTGTTGGATTAAAAAAAATAGAAAGTCTTGATGACTTTCTCACTCTTTGCAGATTCTCTGTGTATCCTTCCCCCCCTTTACATGTCTCCACTTTCCCATCTTAAGCTGTCTTGCGTTCGCACCCTCCAACAGACACACACTATACACCCCCAACATCCCCCCGCGTGCAGGGCTGGTGGCTCCTTTGTGCGACCTGTGCTCACACTGTTCCATCTCCACATCACGCAGCCAGCCTTTCACAGCAGCAATTCAGCAGCAACAATCACACACTCATGCCTCAAAAAAAAGACCTCTTGCTCCCTTTGCCAACCAATTAAGAGCCATCTGGGCTCAGATGCACTAAGAAAGCTATTACAATATCATAACTGTTTTCATATTTCATGATATGTTTTTAATGTGGAGACTGCACAATGTTTAAAAACAAGACACTTATTTTTATTTTTTAAAAAAGAGCTTTGTTTCCCGCAATATGTCTTCGCTGCCTTGCAAATGAGTAATTGTTAAACACAGAAAGTGTGCGTGTCAATATTTTGTTTTGTTAAATTTGCACAGAGCCAGTGGAGGGCACAACACAGTTTAAAAACATGACAGAGCCAGCCATTGCTTTTGAAACTGCCACGCAAGTGTGTGATTCCCGATGAACTTGAGGTCATAGATTCCCAGTGGCTGTGTAGGGCAGGGAATGGAGAGCAGCAGGGTTCAAGCCTTGGGTCAGTGGAGCTTCAGAAGTGGCCAGCCAGCTTTGTCCCAGGAGAGATGATGGTGACGGATTCACTGGTGTTTTCTCAAGGTCCACTGAACCCCACAGCAAAGACTCTAACTTAGAGCCTGCAGAAAGAGGGAGCACTCCTCTCATCTCCAGTTCACAGAACTCCAAAAGAGGGGCAGTCTGGATGGGCTCCAGGACGCCTCGAGATACACAAAGTCCAGCCACAACCTCACGGTGGCACTGCCAAACCTCATTTCATTCTTTTCCTCCGCATATAATCTGGAGTACACATTAGGCCTCTGACATGCACTGTAATGGTTCATTTCCCCATTGTAGGGAAGTGTTGAACCACTGTGTTGTCAAGTAGGCTTTATAAGGCGAAAATATATGAATAGAAGCTCCACCCTGTCTTTTTTTCCTTTTCAATCTAACTATGTTAAAAGGCTTACTTAGCCCTAATCAAAATGGCAGGCCCACAGGCATGGCATGTCCCAGCTGTGGCCCTGGCGCGGCATTTCTCTTCTCCATGTACATTGTTCTGGGCAGCACATCCAAGAGCTCTTGCTGTGCTATGTACTTAACTGAGGTCAGAGTTGTCATTATCTGGGTCTTGTTGGCACTAAGGACTACAGTGATGATAGGACTCCGTTTCAAACCTGCAGCTTTTAGCGCTCCCTAAGAGTTAACCTCTGCGAAGACCAGGCAATCGACCACCTGCAACTCTAGCCCAGGGCTGGAACTGGGCTTAAAGGAGTATGCTTTATGACATTATGCCACATGTGGGCTGCTTGTCCCGACCTGGACCCCCGACTTTTTTTTTTCTTTTGGGTGTAGTAGGATTAATAAAGTTCATATGTACAGACAGGATACTTATGTTTAGCTGTTAATTAGGAGACTATCGCTTAAAAATGAGTCAGGAATCTGCTGCTTTGATTCAAATTCAGTAGCGACAAAGTCAGAACATATTGCAAGTATATTTTTCTGTGGCATTTCTATCATATCACAATATGAACACTTGCACACCATTCATACATATTGGAAAATTGATCCTGGCAAGCGTTTTACCATGGATTTAGGAAGGAAACACAACGAGAGATGAGTGTTTGTGGAAGTTTAGGTTTTATTTCTTGAGCTAAGCCCTGTCGTCTCCATTCTAGCAACACTTCCTCATTCATGTCAGCCCCATGGTGTTACTCAGTTAGGAATTATTTTTCAGAATATACTAAATTTTGAAAAGATATATCTCTCCCCCATGCCTCCCCTGTTCTCTCATTCTATTGCTCTCCCTGTCTGTTTCTCTGTGTCTTACAAACACACACACACACACACACACTGCAACATGCATACAACCAGACATGCACAACCCCTCTTAAAACCGGTTCTCCCCCCATAGCAATTTTGTCAGAAGTTGACAATGTCTTGATTTAGTTGTCTGGCTGTTCCGGCCAGTTTTCCCTGCTGCGCTAATGTGAACAGGACATCCCGCTGGGCACCAAAGAATACCACTTCACGGCAGCCGCATAGCTGGCAGCTTTTATTTATGGCGCTACCGAAATGAATGGGTATTAGTGTCCAAACATTTCACCATGCTCCTGCAGCCACACACAAAAGCCACTGATTTCCAGCAAATCTGCACTTATTTTATTCAAGAAGACTAAAGCTAGGGAGAGGGGAGAGAGACAGACAGACAGAAAGAGAGGGAGAGAGAAAACATTTATAATGACTTAAAAGACCTCAAAAGAAGAATGGGAATTGCGTTTGAAAAGGATTTACGAGACAGAAATCGAAAAAGAAAAAAATGGCCCCTCTATTTCACTGCATTTTTGTCAGAGTTGAAAATGGAAAATATCTATATCCCTAAAATGACTCAACTTTAAGTGCTTATATTCACACACACACACAAAAAACCTGCACTTCCTGCACAATCACCCATTTTTCAGTTGCTGTGTTTTGCCCGTTATTACAAAACATTGTGTTTTATAGGACTATACTAAGAATGGAAAAGTAATTTTATCATTGCTAAAATCGTCAATTGAAAGTGTCTTCACAAATCACTCCTGCTACCATTTTGCAATCCGGGCTGCCTACTGTCTTGTTAACCTATGAATTTTAAGTGGAGGGTTCCCATTAGATAGCGGTAGCGCTGCTGACTCCTCTTGGCTTTTCTGTAGGGAGCAGGCTGAGGCAGAGTGCTCTCCTGGCCTGGCGCTGCACTTTGCCTGGTCTCTGTGTCCAGGACCTCATCAGCACAGAGTCTGCCTGTCCTTGTGTCCCTGCCACTCACCTCCCTGCTCTTCATCTGTCATTCCTGCCCTTCTGCAAACACACTCCACTGACATTTTGAAAAACTCTGGCATTCACCCTCAATATGGATTCTTGTTGATTATAGCTTTCTGTCTGTGAAGATTGCACGTATTATTGACTTTGCAATCCCATGACTATTTGTACAGCTTTTTCCTCCCCTCTGCATCTCAGTGAAGTCCGGTAATAATATTCCCCTGGTTTCTCATAACCTCTTTTCATTATCCTTTCTATTTTCATTTTTTTTTCTTTTTTTCAGTTTTTCCATATATTTCACTAATCCCCCCTGGCCGCGACCCTTTCTTTATGCCACCAGAGATCAGAGTTTCTGCAAAGCTTCGGTCACTGATGTCATTAAGATTGGGATCTGATACACTAGATGTCCATTGGTTAAATGCCCCTGGCCTGAACTTCCTATTGTCCCTTAATTCCAAGCGGCAGCTCTATTTCACTTGCCGCATAATAGCCCATAGGTTAAAGTTCTGCTGCTTTTGCTTTGAATTTACATCTTTCACAGGCTCCAGTCTCCTGTTCTGAGCTGGCATTTTCTTTTTTTCCCGTCCTTTCATTCTAGCGAGCCTCATTGCCTGCAGGCAGCACGGCTGTTTGTGCTGTAGCTTTCCTGACAATCTCCCACATTCAGGCATCTTTTGGCGGGTCAGAGGAGAGCAACTTGACTTAACAGGTCAACGTAAGTGGGCTCCACCCTTCTCCAGAGGGGAAGCCACGGAGCCCTCCATTAGGAGCTGACCTCCACGATGCACTGGTCTGGCCCCAGCCAGGGTATCACATGGCTCTGCTTGAGACAGGCTGCTCATTAAAGCCTGCTGCCCATAGCAGGATTAGGCCTTTTCATGGTTTATCCTCTTCTCTGACAACTGACAATGGGCGAGGCTAGCTGCTTCAAATGGAGTGTGCATATGAATCATGGAATTATAATTGCTCTTTCATGATGAGAATATTGGAAAATCTATCCACATGCACAATGCAAAGAATTAATTGGGGTCTGTTTTCAAGGGCACATAGCTACACTATATGAAGGAAATGGTAAGGGCAGTAATGAGGCACTTTCAATACAGCGCGGCATCTCTCTCATTGCACCTGTACACACACTGCTGTTTGCACAAACATACCTTCTGCCTCTAACCTTTACCCACCTTGATTCTTTTACTCAAACTTTCACTGCACTTAATACACAACGGAGTGCCCTGTTTACTTGTGTTGTGATGTTTTCAAAGAGCCACCCCATTAACAGTGGTGGCCCGTTCCTCACGACCCAGTGGTAGCTTCCTAACAGCGTACGGGTTATGGAGGGCTGCAGCTTGGACACCGAGTAGGAAACGAAGATGACACTGCCTCTTGAGCTGTGTGGGAGGGAGAGGGCTGGTGATAGCGAGGAAACACAGCCGCTATCTGCAGCTCCAAGCCCCAGTTACGCTTCCTATTTACACCACAACTCTGTCTGTTTTCATTATTCATATTTCATGTGGTGTCATGGCATGAAAGAGAGTTATTTCCTTCATGGTGGAGGGCAGGTTATGGCTGGCTCTCAGGTTGCACGGCTCATAACAAGTTAGGGCGGGGGTGGCTTTTCTGGATTCATGCATCAAAACAGTGTGCACAAATAGAGAAGAAATATTTCCCCTGAGACATAATACCCGGTCCCCTGCAGTTATCCAGAACATGTAGCTTTACATAAATCTGATGAGTGAAAACCTCAATATAAAAATCTAAGGGTAAAATTATCACTTTTAAATCATTGCCTAGAGTTGTGTAGTGAACAAAAAATAAAACAAATTTCCTAATTAAAAGTGTGAACAACACCATGGTCATTTACATATGTAGTGAAGCTTTTTCACACTCATCTGTAATAAACACAATGTGATAAGGACCAGGTATATTTAAAAGGTGTTAATGAACTGCTGCTTTAATACCCTCTTCTCAATTTTGAAATTATTACCCTATCGATAACCACCTGTCATCTATTAAAAAACAGGGTGAGTTTAAATTTGTTTAGTGTCATTTTTAGGTTAAAAATAAAGCTGGAGATTGTCACTGGAAAGTTTAATTTTCCAGAAATATAAACAGTATCTTGTGTGTGTATGTCATACTTTTGAACTTTTATGAAGCACTCAAAGAGTTGCTAAGAATAAATATGATTAATAAAGATCAAATATTTAATTTTACAGTTCCATTTTACTGATTTAAAAATTTTTAAAGAATATTTTATATATGCAGCTAAAACTAAGTATTATTTTTTTTTTCAATCTAGTTTTGTAGGCAACAAAGAAATTGTTTTAAGGAGCTATCCAAAAACAAAAAAGAGGCCAGAGAAAAGAAGAACTGAAACTCTGTTAGCAACACAATTAAACTCTGGTAATGAGGTCAGACATCAGATCTAGTATAAGTGATATCATTACACAGGCTGAACGGATGGGCTGCTCCAGCTGCCATACTCTTGCTGTGGGATTAGACTCGCTGTCCTGAGGGCAGCACTTTCACCAGGCTGACCTCTGCCTGCCACTGGGGCACCAGCCACCCCTCGGGTTCCTGGGGGCTTCAGCCCCCCCAGTCCTGGTGCCAGTCGCACCAACAGGACTGCGGAGAAGTGAACTGTGTCACCACGCGGGATGACAGGACTTGCCACTCTATTAGGAAGCACATAGACAGGCAGGCACCAGCGCACAATCCTCAATATGTTGCCAACTACGAATTACTGGGCTCCTCTATTTCTGTCAGCTCATTTGTAAAAACCAACTAACAATGACAAGGTGATAAAAGGACATTGTATCAGTGATTAGAGTGCTGCGTTTGAACCTGTTGATGGTTAAGATACGGCTCGCAAATAAAGCACAGCTCCATGCTTTCTTGCTGGAAAAGGACTCCGTTCTCTTTAGTTAAAATCATGGTTCATACTTGCAAACAAGATTGAAATAATGAAACATACAGATTGGTAGCAGTCTAATTTTCTTTCCCCATTGTCTAAAGCCTCGTTTGCAAAGTCCCTAGCAGGAGTCGGCTTAATTTGTCTTTTCTTATTTGGTCTGCTTGTGTGTTTTGTGCTGTTCTCTTTTTGTCTCCCATGATTACTTTGAGGATATCGTTATGACATTCAGCAGCAACAATAATTCTTCTGTTCTAATTCATATCAATTAGTAGGGAATGGTAATTCAAACTGATGGCAAAGTGTATCTTGAAAGGCTTGCGAGGATGTTGTGGCGGCAGCATCACTGTGCAGCCAAAAGCCACCCTCCTTTCCCCTTTCTTCCGCTTTCTGTCTTTCAGTCCACAACAAGGGGCTCCAAGCAAAGAGGACAATACGAGTCGGAGCCAGTACTTTGATAATTAGTTATTGATTGAGAACAATGGCATGGCATACACTGTCGTATTAGCTAGACGCCAGTAGGTCGCGACACCAAGAGCAGCCATCAAGAAACGAGGGCCAAAACATGCCTGACTTCCCTAATAAGATATTCCCTCATGTTTTTCTCTTTCATTTCCCTCCTCTTTTTCCTTCCTCAGGCATGTTAGTGTTCAGGCTGCAAGGGGTCAAAAGTATTAATGCTTGTGCACAAACGAGCGCCTGATGAAGGAGAATTTAATTAGAGAATACCCACTCAAGCTTTTCATACCACATTGCTCTGTATTTCTTTATTGTTTCTTCGTATTGCAGGACATAGAATTGAAAGTGTCAAAAAAAAAAAAAAGAAAGGAAAAAAATATTTTTAAAATATTGTGAATGTTCTGGCACTAGGGTTGTTTTTGTAATATATAGAAAAGTACCGGTTGCCAAATGAAACGTGCCTACAAATACTGTGAAGCAGTGTTACATATCAAAGAGCACCTATTCATGAGGCATATGTCTGCATGAATTATATTGCATGGCAATTGTCTATAGGTCTGATCTTTGCTTGGGTGTAAATCAGGAAACAAAATAAACAGTATCTGGTATTATTTTGCGCATGCGATTGACCTGAGCAATATGTGTCACATTGTGCCTGACGGTGTGGTAGCGAGAGCAAAAACAGATCACCACATGTATTATTGGCTGTGTGCTGAGAGCAGGTGATGCATGTCAGAGATGGCGTCTTTGACCAAACTGTGTTTACAGGTAAAAAAGAAAAAATAATAATAAGAAAGAAGAATATCCTTAAATAATTGGTGGGTCTCCTTGCTAAACAGGGATGTGTCAGGTTTGGCATCAGAGTGAAAGAAGCTCACTAACTCGCTTCACCTGATCTGTGGCCTGTAAAGATGCACCTGGCATTAAACCGACAGGGCAGGAGCGTCAGCTGAACAATGGAGGACTGTCAGGACCGACAGCAGGGCACGACTCTACCATCACTGCTCTGACAGGGAGGGCCTCAGAGGGTAAACTGCTTTGCTGGAACTAATTAAACAGATGAAGTTATGACATGAATATGCAGATGTTGTTTACATTTTACCATATGGTATTATTTCAGGTAATAACGCACAGGAGAGCCTTCCCACTCATTAATGTGAAGGGATGGAGTGAAAACACTGTCTATCAAGAGACACTCAGAGCGTGTTCGAGAAATATGATCAGA